>NC_048280.1:19234115-19537448 GCF_009762535.1 Notolabrus celidotus
GCAGTCTTGGGGAATCCTGCTACCGAGTCTCCGCCTTGTCTCCAGGTCCCTCACACACTTCCTCTGAAATGACTGACAGCTGTACTTAGGCGTGAAAAAATCTATAGCCTATATGATGATGACACACTTTAGTAAAATTCCTCCAGTCTGTGAAAGACGTCAAGCGCCACAGGAATAATGCAGTCGGTAGGCTAAAGACATCGGTTTCGTTCCAGAAGTTGATAAAGAAGTAGGCTATGGTATAAAGCTTCCGATTCTAAAGCGAACCAAATACGGCTAGACATTTAATTAAAAACCTTTGGATTCTAAGACAAGCACTTAAGAAGCTGCTGAAACATTTAAACTATTTCAGCTTGACACAAAACCAATATTCGGGGGTTTTATTTGTTTATCAAAAATATTTTATTGGACAGGAGTCATGAAGCTGATCAAACAGGTTTCTGATGTAATCAGTGCACCCTTTATCTGACCTACTTTAACCATTGACTGTCCAAGTCATGTATGTCACAAGTTTCGATTTAGTTTTTCCAGAAAGGGTGTGGGGGAAGAAACACTAGAATGCCCACTGCATTTTAGGCCAATATGTAGCCTATCTGTTTTTATGCGGTATTGACGTAATTTGTCCATTTTTATCCATTATGGTCGCAGCATGTTGTCAAAACGTTTAGATTTCAACAGAACACATGTCGTTATGGTTGTTTTTTTTGCAGTTTACTTCATGTGGACCGGTTTTTGACCTCAAGCAGCCCCACAGGTGCGAGAGAGGTTATCAAACACCGTGAAACTTTCCTTCTTCCCCTCTTCTGCGTGTGGGTTTTCTGATCTGGTGAATCGGAGAGTCAGGCCGAAAACGGAGGATTAGTCCAACCACAAACGTCTTTCTAATCAATTTAACCCGCTGAGACGCTCAGTCCGTGTGTTTTGGGGATGAGGCTGTGCGCGCGCGCGCCTGTGTGTGTGGTTAGAGGAATCAGTGACTGCTAAACCAAACAATGGGGTATCGTGTGCCGCTCGTCCTCGCCAGCATTCCCCTGCTCCCATGGGACACCCGGAGCCACTCTGTTTGGATGGCACTGTGTCCACGAGGTCAGGAGGGGCGTGTTGTGTGTGTGTGTGTGTGTGTGTGTGTGTGTGTGTGTGTGTGTGTGTGTGTGTGTGTGTGTGTGTGTGTGTGTGCGCGCGCGCGTGTGAGTGTGAGTGTGTGTGTGTGTGTAGCAGCTGGTTCCCGTCCCTCCTCTCCACAACACCCGCAACGTCTCTCATCGATCGCTTTATATTGCACAATTGTTTTCTTGCTTCTTATTTAGAGAAGAATCCGGATCGTCACGAAACACAAGGCTTGATAAAGAATTATTCACAAACACAGATAATACTCTGGCCCAAAATATGAAGGCCAATAGAAGACCCGTTAGGTCATTCACTGATTAAAACTCCCATCAGAGTTTATGAGACATCAGCTCTTAACTCCCAAGTGCTATAAACATCCCAAGCCTCTTTTTCAGATGAATTGGTAGACCTACTACACATCAGTAACGTTTACCTGGAACACCTGCTTTGCTCATTGTGTCACAGAAGACATTTTAACTCCTCACAGACAAAAGAGTGGGTGTTGCAACTGTATGATGCTTCCTCTTTACACGAAGTGTCCCAGTTAGTCACTTATATAATATAATTGAAGGTATCAGGCCTATAGTGCCTATCCCAAAGAGTTTAAAAGACAGTTTAGTTTTAGTTTTAGTTTATTTATTATTCATCGTGTCGTGCACCTTCAGGTGCCCAGCCCATATGGACTTACAAGACACTACAAAACAAAATAGGAGCAACAACATAAGAAGAAAAAGAAAAAATAGAAGAAAGAAGAGCAGTTACAATACTGCACATGTCCAACCATGACCTAAAGTAATTCAAAAGCACAGTGGTACACTTCAGACATTTGGCAGTGACAACAAATAAATCAGACATAGAGTGTGCTCCTACGCTGCTGAACAGCATTTAACACAAACTGAGCAAACTGAAACACTTTTTGAGTAAACAGCAAAAGACATGCAAAACAAATCAGGACAGTTTTCTGATGTTTGTTATATCTGTTTCTAATGCCAGAGGAAGGATACCACATCTCAGCTGAGCTCTAAAGCTCCGGCTGATACATTTTTTTGAACAGACAATATGTTCTTAGTTTGGGCTTACACAGGACCTCTTCTAACCATTTGTGTTTGTAAGTGTCAAATAGTTTTGTTTTAATCAGACTCACACTACAGGTTAACATGTTTCTATAAATATATTGGAGACCTACCTTGTCAAATATTTTCGCTAGCTCTAAGGTCCAGGTGTAGCTGTTAGAATAATCCCAGTAGAAGATTTGTTTAGTTAGCCGGTTGTCTGGCATATTAATAAATCTATTCCACAGTCTCACCATGTCGCCCATATGCCGTATGTCACAAGTTTCCCATCCCATGTCACCATACAATGCAAGTTTGGGGGCATTTTTATGCACACCCAGAAAATAAAGCATAGCTCTGTTCTGAACTGCTTCACACTTGGATTGCTTAATATAACCCCAGACTCCTGCACAGTAATCTGAAATCGGACAGACACACGATTTAAACAGCTGTGTGTACATCTTGTAACTGAGGTCACTACATAGTTTAACTTTATTGATAACAGCTCCTAAAGCTCTACCTGCAGAGTCTGAGAGAACTTTTATTCCTTCATCAAATGAGACATGTTCATCTACAGTGAGTCCAAGATATTTGTATTTCTCAGTGAATGACAGGGCAGTTAAACCAAAACAAAATTCAAACTTTGTCCAGAGCTGTCCCCTCTTCCTAAAATGTATAACCTGGGTTTTATCTTTGTTTATCTTCAATCTCCACTTATTACACCAGCATTCGACAATATTTAACAAACTCTGGAGGTCATTTTCAGTCTCTGCAAGAAGGACTATGTCATCTGCGTACAGCAGTAAATACATTTGTCATACAAGAATAGATCTTCTTGAAATCACAACATTACACAACAAACAAAGAACTTTGCTTCTTGTGCCAAGTTGGTGCCATGTCAGTGAACATTAACAATAGCCATGTCAGAGTGAAATGCAGCTATCTATGATGAATGTGTTATGTAAAATCAGGGACCTCCCCTTTGTACCATAGGAAAAAATAATTGAAGTGTTATAATTTCTTACAACATTATGGTTATTTTGGTCGCTCTGGTAACTCCTGGAGTCTTTATTTCAGATATCAAAATGGAAATTGAATTCTGAGAGCTGGGCATGGATTCCCACATTATAACTCAAATCACACCATGGACTGCATGTAACACAGATGACTACAGGTAAACATATAGATACTCATGTGGCAATTCATTCCTTGTTTATCTTTTGTGAATATTTTTACAAGGACTTCTGAGTGATGGCACAAGTTTCTCAGAGCTCTAATAAGTAAATTTCAGTTTCCACACAGCAATGCTAAGGAAGAAGAATCACTGAACCCGACTTTCAAATCAGGATAAGGAGCTTTACAAAAAGACAACACTGACATATGACAGTGTCTTCGTGACTAATTTTCCGTGTTATTTGCTCCAAGGTATCAAAATATATTGATTTCTACTTTGTTGTTTCTGAAAATGTCACAACGTTTTGAGTTTTTAGTGAATGAGATCAGTAAAGGCCATATATCCAGCATCTGGTCCTGCATGCAGTGCATTATCTTTAAATCATGTTTCTCTGTTGTATGTCAGTGCCATCTACTGGTCTGCTTAGGAAAATCATCAGCAATGGTTTCCGGGCTCTGCATACAAATATGGTCTTAAATTCGGAAGCCTTATTTCATGTTATCAAAGATTTCTTCCAGAGACAGATTTTAACTTTTACAAAAAACATTTATTTAAGACATACATAAAGTGACTCAAAGTCTTACACTTCAATTCCAGATACAAACACATATCAATACAAAATCAAAGGTCTTACAATTGTAGCTTATTTCAAGATTATCTGACAGTTTACATCTATTTGCCAGGCTGTAAATATTATGCCTTCATGCACAGTTTGCAGACAATTCACAAGGGAAAATGACAGTTCAATGGTTAAATCAAAGGAAAATAAGATATACAAATTAAGCCTGGGGGTGTCCATGGGTTTCACATTGTTTTTTTCAGTAGCTAAGTACATGCAGAATAAACTTTTCCCTTCCTGTCACAAGACTGCTGCAGGTTAGTTTTTGAGCACTCCTTCATTAAATATAAAGCTTTGACACCATCAAATAATGCCCAGGTTTTTAAATAAAGTGTCTTCTCTCATCAAAGTCCATTACTAAAAGTGTATTTCAAGATGTTATTTTAGTCGTCACTTCACAGTGCCAACTTTCCCATTTATATATCAAAGTATTACATCAAGTATGACCTACAAAACTCCCAGCAAAGCTCAACCTAACTTAAACCTGCAATAGTTTCATAGCATGATAATACAAAGCACCATGTATAATACATAACATGTCAGAGCAGAGTTGTTGCAGTGTGTGAGGATGTAATGGGTCAGCAGCTGTATTAAGAAAGGATTTTACTCAGTGAAGACCAGATGACCTGAAAAGATGCTGTCAGCAGATAGGCCTTTGGTCCCGTCTGGGGCCACCAGCCAGACCTTGTCTCCCTTTTGAAGCTTAATATACACACTGCCACTGGCTATCGCGGAACCTTTTTGAGAGGTGGTGTATGAGTGCAGGACCTGTTTACCGTTACGCACAAGATCCAGACTAGTAGCACCTTGCTTTATGATACAGTGGAATGAGAACTCATAAACACCTGGTTCATGGCAGGTAAAAAACCCTGTGTCAATGTTATAACTGTTCTGTCCATTGTAAATGACCGTACGGAACTCAATGGGGTTTTTTGAACCGGGGGAGTCGTTGCCTAACTGCACAGAGAAAGCAACATTTGTTGTGGCATGTGGAGGTCCAGGTGGGCCTGGGGGACCAACAGGTCCTGGGGGACCTTTGGGACCAGGTTCTCCTTCTTGACCAGATGAGTCTTTGGAAATATAAAAAAATGAGGAAAATTACACAAAATCCCTACCATTGCAGTAGTAAAAGGCAAATTCAACCTAGAGATGTATGGATAACAGCTCAGGAACTGATTGACTTACCTCCTGTATCTGGGGTGGGGAATGGGTTTTCACCTAGAAAAATAAAAACAAAACATATAAATATTTCTAAAACGCTCTCATGTTGGCGCTGATGGTCTTTGATCTGAAAAGGATTCAAACAGGATTTCAGGAAAACTCACCACCATCAATCCATGGACTGAGGTCAAATGATGGTATCTTCTCACACTTGGTGTAACCTTTTCCTCGAGGTTGATACAAGAAAGGGTTCTTCGGTACTTCAGTGATCCCTGTGTTGTCGCAGATAATTCGGGCAAATGACGTTTCCCTCAGGGACTGCTTTTGGGCCTCAGTGAAGACTCCTTCATTCTCCCACCAGAGCCTGAAGTTTGGAGGTTTAGTATTGGTCAAGTCTTGAAATGTCAAAGTGAATGTAATGGCACACTAACACAGTTATCTCAACATTCTTGCAGATGTAAGTCACTAATGTAACTTCAGTCTTTCCTTTGTCTGCTTACCGGTCTCCTCGGCGAATCTTTCTGGAACTGCTTGGAAATCAGGCAGGCAAACAGGGGACCCACTCTCCCTCCGTCCACAAACGGCTCTGCCACTCTCCAAGCCACACATCAATGTTTTTAGGTGTGCTATAGAGATCCAGCAACTTCTCAGCAAGATCAGAATTTCCCATAATTTCAGTCAGGTCATCCAGATCTTTTGGTTCAGATAGATCACAGAACTTCCGCCATTCATTATAGCCTAAAAAAGGACACACAGTTAGTAAAAGATTGCTGTGTTTCTAGTGAATTATCTGTTCTGCCTGAATGGCCAAAGATGTGAGCAAAACATTTTAAACAGCAGGAATATACAGGTGTATTTTGTGCTTAGATAAAACCAGCACCAGTTTGTGTCACCCCTGTTCAACTGCAGATCTCCAGTGCTTGTTACAGTTCCTGGAAATCAACCCAACCCATGTACAGTACTTAAAAGCAAAATCTGACAAAGTGTTTAAACTATATAAATACCAGGAATTCCGTGGTCTCTGCCCCTCTGCATGTTGAGTGAGGCGAGGTCAAGGGCCAATTTGTTGGTGAACTTGAACAGCCTGTCCCTCAGCTCATCAGTCATCATGCTTTCTTGGTTGTTCAACTTTGCCTTTTTGCCCACCAGGCCTCTCACAAAGGGGTCAATACCACCTGAGGAGAAAAGATGTTGTGAAAAATTCAGGTTGGTTTTTATATTCATCTCACACATTCATTTTGATAATACTACCCCTGTTTACTCATGTCTGATAATGCTTCTTATCCCATTCTGCAGCTCATGGTAGTTTAACAACACTGGCTGCTAGGCTGCTTTTCTTGTATTGGATGTTCATCTCTTTCTAAATCTTATTTTTAAGTCCAACATTCAGGAAAAATATGAAGTACATTCCTAAGAGGATAGATAGGAACCCATGTTTGGTTCATTTATATAACTTAGCTTGCTTTCCTTAAATCTGATTCTAACAGAAGTTTTCTGTCCACTCTCAAGGTGAAGTGGTACTGGTTTAATGCAATAAGGTTAATATGAAAAGTTAAAGAGCTTGGTCATACCTTCATCAGTAATCCTCCATGGTGCAAAGAAGGCCTTGTGCAGCAGTGGGCTGGGATAATCAGGGTGCTCCTCGTACGTCTCGTTAAGACGAAACATGAAAGGCTGAACAATCAAATGTGCAAACCTGTAGGCAGCTGTGGCAAACACATTGGAGATGCTGGGGTCAACATCCTCATCATATCCAGGGTAGTTGGAGAGGAACTTTGCTATGTTGGCTGGTCCAACGATATGGGGTAAGTAGTCTCGGAAAGTCATAACCTGATGAAGAAAAGAGAAACTGAGTGAACTTAAGATACTAAACATCCCTTCAATCGTTGACAAAACATTTCCAGGTAAGCATCTCTCTTACCTGGAAGTATGCACCCATTAATTTTCGTGCCTCCTGGTAGAGTCTCTCTCCATCCCAGTGAGGGTTGAGTTTGGCTAGAGCACGAGCGAGGCGGTTGTGCTCACGCATTAAAAGTGTATGTAAAGATGACAGACCAATGTTCTCGTTGACACGTTCATCACCTTAGAGTCACAAAATCAGGAGTAAATAGTTGTCCTTATGGCTTGATGTGGAAATGTATCTATTTTCACAGTTTATTATGTCAACGTATTTAGCTGTAACTTACCACCCATAAAACAGGGCACCTCCCTTGCGCTGTCGTTTTTGGTCATTCCAGCCTTCGTGGCACACATGTTGGCACCCATGCTGCTGAAGGGAAGCAGTTCTCGACCATTGTCCTTGTACTTTTTGTTGACCTTCAACAGTCCATGATCTGTGCTGAGGTCCCTGAGGTATTGACTTTTGCTGTCATCTGAACCGTACACCTGGCCTGCATCAATGAAAGCTGTGAGAGTGTTCATCTGCTGTCGGACAGTGCTTCGACCAAAGAAGTGGCCAGTGTTGCCAGAACCACAAGCGGCTGCTGAGCGGAAGAAGGGGATGCACTTTGCTGGGTTTGAGGTAAGGCGAGGATCATCCTTTGGAATCTGTTTTCATGAAAAAGAAGGACTTAGAATTTTCTTTCCTTATTTCAGATATTCTTAAATCTTTTTTGTGCAAAGCATTAATACTCACCTCAATAGGAAAGCATGGTTCTGTGCGTTCACAGCTCTTGTCACAGTCAATGCCGTTGCTGAATGAGCGGATGGCAGGAGAGTGAGGGGTGAAAGTAAGATCATGATCTGTCCACTGGCCAAAGATGGTTATAAGGTGAGTATAAAGATCATCACTCTCCACATCAGAGTTTTTTTGTGCTGAGAATGCGGTTGGATACCTCCCTTACCTGGAAACAGGAAGTAGACAAATTTTGTGATCAAATGATTTTGTAATGCTACAAGTCTCTTTTTTCCTATATTCATTTGAGCTGGAAAAACTACAGTTGATTACCAGTGGGAGAACATAATGGTTGATTTTTTCACCAGAATCCCATCCTTTTGGCAGGGATGTTCCATCCTGGTACTCGGCAGGGAGCCAGCGAACAAAAGCTTTGTTGGAGGATCCCCAACGTGTGTTTTTCCTGTGCGAGACAAATCCATTAATTATTGGGCAAAGTCTTTATCCTCTGATTTTGAGACTTCATTTGGGGCACTTTGAATTTGTTGAAGACTTTGACTGAATAAAAAAAACATCTGGGTAAATTAATACAGGGTTTACATGCTGTAAACATCCCAAGTCTATCCCCAAATCATGGAAATTAAGCTTCAATTTGAAGTTTGACTTGTTATCAATTAAAGTTATGCAGTAATGTACACATATTTTGAAACCATTAAAAAAATAGACGTTCAGCAGCTGCCACACCTGTTGTTACAGACACTGCTTGCTGTGCGAAACTCATCCAAATTGGGGGTTGTCCGGCAAGTGGGGGGACGTTGTCGGGCAGAACATCCTGTCAGATCAGCAATGAACTGCAGATCCTCCTCAGAGATCAGATCTTATAGAAAGAAAAAGGAATCAACTCAGCTGCAATCAGTGTAGGCTACACATATTTTTTGGGGGGAGGGGGGTCGGAAAAGCTGCAAAGGCTACTCACCTGTGGCATTAATGGAGCGTTTTTGACGTCTTGCCAAGGAACTTTGGACCAATTTAATGGCATTATCCATATAGTCAGCTGAACGCACCACGCTACGTGATTGACCTACTGGCTGTTTCTCTAAGCGCAGGATCTCTGAGGGGTTAGTTGTACCTCTCTTGACACGATCGACGGTCCTGTGTTGTGTGTGGAGAGCACATGTTCAAGCATAACTGTTTTCAGAACATCACATTTGGACATGTAATAAACACATTTGTGCTGTGCTCCTATTCTCCATCACTGAGAATTCATAGAGCAGATCAACAGGTTTTTAACGCACATTCTCCGGGAGTAAGTATAGGCTTGGTCCACAATAGCTTTGGCTGAAATCACTGCTTCTTCTATTATTCTCATCCTCGAATCGGAATCTGGAAGATAAAATTACATTGTTTTCTAGTCATCGTTATTCACTCTTTTTTTGGGGATATGTGGCTTTATACATTTTTGTTTTTATTCATGCCACACAGGCAAAACATTTCTACAAAATATTTATTAAAAAACAGAAACTCACATTATCTATCTTTGAAATATTATAAATACAAAAATAAAAGAACAAATGCAGTAGGCTCGACTTACTTTAATTAAAAAACATAATGAATGAACCTAAACTCTTTCCAGCTATTATTTGAAAGGTAAAGGACGCACTCACCTGCATGTACCTGGACCTGCAAGCACAGGTAAAATCCTGCTGCACAGAGCAGGCTCAGAAAGTGATTCATCTCAGCAAGCAGGCAAGAGTCCTCCGGTCACAAACGCGAGGGTAACGTGATGAAAACTGAAACTGAAAAGGGATTTAAAACCCTCTATTTGTTTAAAAACAATCAGATCCACTCCGCCTTTACAGTAGATATCGGTAAACAGTATCTAGTAAGTAAAATAAAAATCCTTTGGAAAGTTAAAAGAAAGGAGTCTTTATTCTATGTCGGCTATGATCTGTGACATCTGTTGATCGTGCTGCCGGGAATGAACTGTCTATACCCTGCAGAGGACACTTTTTATATCAAACTAAACAAAGGGTGACGCCCACAGTTGTTCCAGTAAAACTCAGTTGAGGTTATGAATAACTGGATAGCTGTCCTTCCTCGTTCTTCCTCCCATCACCCCAGGCCTGTTTTGCAGCTTCACATGAGAAGAGCCGGCAATTTACGGAAAGTCAGAAAGTGCCCTTACTGAAGTTGAGTATCGCTCTTGAAATCAAACATTTGATGGATGCTTTTTGTCTGCTCATGTGACAGAGTTTTCGTTCTATTCCATGCCATTCTTCTTCTTCTTCTTCTTCTTCTTCTTCTTCTTCTTCTTCTTCTTCTTCTTGTGATGGTTATGATTATGGTTATGGTTATGATTATGAATAATGTATTTTTGTCATGCAGTTTGCCTGACAATCTTTTTCATTTAAAAAACAAACACAACAAAACGTCCTGCACCAATAGTAAAACCCAAGATTTGACGTTTTTTAGTGACATTGACTAATCGTGAATGCACATCTTTGAACACATGCTGTTCAGCTGGAGCTGGCTCAATGAGCTAGTTCTTTTTAAAAAAAATAGCAGATTTTACACTGACATTGTCATGTAGTAAAAATGTCATTAGATTCCCCCTGTAGCCTATATGTATTTACGTCTTGCAAATAAGTTTTCCCAGCTCCCCATAAAGGCTACATATACTCCGTCGGAGACTGTTAATTTGTTATGGAACATGTTCATTGATATGAGGCATTTAAACACATTTCCGTTGTATCGCATCAAGAGCCTATAGTATAGGGGCACCACGGGGATGTGCCTCACCAGATTTTTTTGATCCTACAGATATTTCTGTTAACATGGTCATCTTATATTCTAGACATCTATTTGATTTAAGTGCAGTAAATCAGTTATATTTGAAACATATTCCTCTGCTTTGTTCATGTTGTCCCTTCTCTCTCTACAGTTGGTTCTCTGGTCGGATAACTATGTGATGACATGATAATGTAGCATCCTGTTGAATATTGTCAGCTAGATCTCAAACCTGCGTGTATCTTATGCCAGTGAATGTGTGGGCTGACATTTTTACTTCCAAATTATTAAAGGTAAAAGGTAGCTCATCAAAAAATTGCTTTTCAAAATATAGAGGAAAAAATATCCTCTTAGAAAACTCTCTATAAGTTTGAAAATGCAAAAGGTAGGTTAATTTAGGTGAGAAAACACAACAGATATGTGAGTGGTGAGACAAGGTGAAAAAGTAGTACTTTTGATAAACACCAATTACAGAATTATCATCAAAGTTTATAATTTTATCACAAAAACGGATGCATTCATGTGTTAATCACTTTATTATCCAACTTGAATTCTCCCCAACCTACTCTTACTTGTCAAAAAGTAATAAGCATACCCATCATAATATAATACTTGTAGAATTGGACACCTTTGAAAAACATCATAACAACACCATATTCCATCTTTGATTTACTTTAATAGTTTGTGGTATAAAAGTTATTTAGTATTATTTTTGATTATCAATCTCACACTTGGGAAAATAAATGTTGTAAAGTAAATGAGTGGTTTTGGTAGGATTCAACATTTGCAAGCAACCTTCCATATCAGTGTCTGTCGGGGCTGAGCAACCCTAAAAGTGTGATCCTAAAATCGTCCGCAGAGGAGACCATTTTGATAATTTATTGGATTCAGTTAATATTCAAGATGTGAATATTTTATATTTTGGAGCTGCAATTTAAAAAGAATCCTTTTTTTTTTTTTTTTTTTTGCGTCATGCATTGCTTTTTGTTTTATCTCAGAGCCTGACCAACAATTACAGTGGTGACAAACACAGCGCTGGCAGCTTTTGTTAAGGCAACAACACAACTCCCTAAACAACAGACACACCCCCATGTTTCTTTAACTGTAATTAAAAGAAGAAACCAGTAGCCTAGATTTGAATATGGCCCTAATTATAATCACGTTCCAGTAAGAATGTGTGACTCAGTGACTTAGAAGCTGACAAAGGTTTCGGGTCACGGTGGAGATTATCCTTTATTCTATCCAGTGTATGGACTTTGTTTCAATTTTACTCGTAAGAAACATACTTCACTTCCATCTTCAATCTATTTTATACAGTCTATGATCTATACCTTGTTAAAAATGTTTTACACAGGCCATATGGTTTAAACTGTAGCCCATACGCCTATATATTTAGTAATGCGTAAGCAGGCCAAATAGTCTGAAAGGGTGTGTCAAAACAGCATGTTAAAAACCCAGCTAAACTAAGGTCCAGCGTGTTTGCAAACATCCACCAGAGAATCATTATTGCGGCCAACAAGTCGAAATTTCCCGTTTATTTGAATTAGTCAGTAGCGGTAAGTGGATGTTGAACAAACAGCAGGTAGCTCAACAATGTCAGATATGTAGCTAACAGTTTCCTGGAATGAAAATATTTACTGGTTTTCTGAAATGCGCACTGAGGAATTAAACGGCATATTGCGTGACAAACGAAAAGAACAAAACTTCCTGCACCAATGCCAGAAGACAGGAAAGAAAAGGAAAATATATGTATGTCATAGGCCTTTGAACCCCCCAATCTCTCCATAAAGACATTTCGCATACACTGTGCATGGCACTTGTTCACACCATTCCGATAGGTTCATAAACCTCTCATTTAGATCAAATTCAGAGCTGCAGAATAGCCTGCTTAACAAGTAGCCTCTATGTCGTTAATAAGTATAATTTCCGTTAAAAAATAATAAATACTGAGGAAATTGAGATATTTTAATGTTGATAACACAATTTTAACTATATTTTACAAATCTTTTTATTGGAAGCATCCTTTTTTATTGTATCGTTTGCTGGTATGGTAATGCTAAAATTACACAAAAAAACGAATTAGGGAAAATTGTTAAGATCTGTGGGAAAATGATGGGAAACCAGCAAGCTGACCAGCAGCAGCTGTACCTAAGCAGGCTGGCTGTGAAGGCAGACAAAGGCTGCATGGACTTATTGCATCCACTCTTAGTGGAGTTTCAGCGACTCCCTTCGGGCCGGAGGTATAGATACCCAAAGATAAGAAAAAATCGTGCTAAAAACTCATTAATCCCAATGGCAATAACTCAATTGAATAAGATGCACAAGTGATCCAATTAAGGTTGTCTACAAGTACACTAATGGTATGTTATTATTTGTATTTAAACTTCGATTGTTGTTCACGTTGGGCTAGCACTGACTACTACTGTGAAACAACTACTATGGGTTGTTTGGATCATTTTGTTGTGTGTGTCTGATCTGTACCTTTCATGTTGTTGTGTTTTTTAAAGCTGCGCTGTACCACAAATTGAGGACATTAAAGTTTTCTAAAAAATAAAAAATAAATTGTGAATATCGGCGTGATTCAAAATTCCTGTGAAAATTATCTGGACTGGTTAAAAAATTGTCGGTTTTTTTTGTTAATGTAGATACTAGGAAGCAAAGAGAGAGAGAGAGAGAGAGAGAGAGAGAGAGAGAGAGAGAGAGAGAGAGGAGAGAGAGAGAGAGAGAGAGATAATGGTATGCATGATGAAACAACATAACACTGACCTTCCCTCAGGTGGGTACAGTCCTCTTCTACTCTGATAACTGTTACAGAGCCCGATTTGGCAACAGAGCAGTCCATGTTGATGTCATATCTGTTTTGTTTTTTTTAAATTGAATAAGTAATTAAAACTGAACTTCTCAGAAAAATATACAGTGGGACACAAATCAGCATAAAAACAGCTTCTATTCCATTTTTTTAAATGTTTGTGTTTGCAATTTTACACATCTGAAGATATGTAAAGTATGCTGATTACCATTTCAAAGTAAAAGACCTTTGGCAAACAAGTCAAACAGGAAACGGTGTGTCCTGACAAACCAGACAAACACTAGAGGGCTAACTGGACAAACAAGACCAGACAAACAAGATAAATAGAACAGGACCAAACAGACAAACAAAAAAGAAAGGATAAAACACAGCACATTGTGATTAGCTGTAGCTCTCCAGTGACAGCGATGTGAGGCCCATCTGATCATTCGGCGCAATATACTGTACATAGAATAGACTACATTTCATTTATGCCCCTTGAGAGACTGCCTATAAGGGCGCTGACTTATTGCACAAGGCATGCGCAAAAGTGAACTGCCAGGGAGCATCTTGGGCCTGTGATGCTAGCCAAAACATGCATGAAAAATACCAACAAAACATTGAACTTCCCTCAGGTAGGTACAGTCCCTCGCATAACAGATTTTTGTGTTGATTTGAAGCACACACACTTGTGGCTCTGTAAAGTTTAATGACTTGTGTCTTACTGTTTGTGATGATTTCTCTTGTCATTCCTCTTCAACTCTGATAACATTTGTCAACAGAGCTGTCCACCTTGATGTCATATCTGCTCTTTTAAAATAGAATAAGTAATTAAAACTGAACTAAGAAAATAAGAAATGAGACATAAATCAGCTAGAAGAAAAAATATATATTCATAAATAATACAAACTAAATGAAATAACTAAAAATAAATTAAATGTATAAATTATAGCAATACAAAAATGTAGGAAAGTTGGTTAGGTATACAGTATATGACCAGAGATAGCAAAAGAGAGACTTTACATATGGCTGTGAAGCAAACACGGGGGACTGTTTGTGAAGATAAAGAGGAATCAGCATTGAAGCTATTGCAAAGGAGGACTAGGTGTTTTTATAAGAAGTGATGTTAATGTTAAATAGGTTTTACAGATTTGAGTGATCTATGAGGAAGTGGAGCCAGTGAAATATGGATATTTTGGTTCTGTCTTCTGTCCTCTTTTTAGCAATGGTTAATGATATTAGGATGAATGTTTTGAGCTGTTTGGGAATGGCAAATTAATAAATATCACCAAGTAGCAGTAATGATGACTTAACAGCCTTCAGGGTCTTCAAATGTTGAATTGTGGATAAATGTAATATTCTTGCTGATTAGAATGGAGACCCTTGTTTGGAGGAGTGGTATGTCTGGGACGATCCATGTTGAGTGCCTTGTAGAAAACATATGCTCCATTTAAGTTTGTATTTGCCTCTGTTCCATTTGATTTAATTTTGAATTTATTTGATAAGGACAATGCTCATTAACATTTCAGCAGTATGCCTCAATGTAATATGCCGGAATAAGCATAATTACTCAATTTAAAAAAAAAAGGTTTTATGTTTGCCTGTGAAGAGGTAATTAAAATGAAATAATGACTTAGAGTTAATCAGAGTCACAACAATTATTATGTAGCATGAAAAGAAATCATGTCAGCTCATAAGACAAAATAATTTCCCACATATTCTTTTGAAATATTTACATCTTGTGTTTTAAAAGCTTCTGGTCTAGCTGTTTAGTCAGACTGATGTAGTGAGATTTTTTACTCTATTTTCTCCTTCCATGGGCTGAGGTCAAAGTCAGCAATGTTCTTACATTCAGTGAAGGACTTTTTCGAAATGTATTGGAAGGGCTTGTCTGGTACTTTAATGATACCAGTGTTGTCACAGATGATGCGGGAAAGTGACGTCTGCTTAGCGACTCTCTTTGGGCCTCAGTGAACACTCCCTCTTTCTCCCACCAAAGTCTGAAAAGGACAGATTTTGTGTTAGAAGTTTGTCTTCCACAGATATCTATATATTAATTGTTCACGTTATTCAGTAATGTAATTTGACTTGTTCTTGTCTACTTACCGGTCTCCTTGACGGATCCTTTGGAATTGAGTTGCAATCAGGCAGGCAAACAGGGGTCCCACTCTCCCTCCATGGACAAACGGCTCTGCCACTCCCCCCACCCACACGTCAATGTTTTTTGGTGTGCGGTAGAGATTCAACAGGCTCTTGGCCAGTTTATTATTTTTCAAAACTTTTCTCAGCTGTTTTCGATTTTTTGGTTCTGACAGCCCACAAAACTTTCTCCATCTGTTGTAACCTTGAAATGGACGTACAGAGTGAAAATGCTGTCTATGATGTGTAATGCATTTTGAGACAAGAATCTAGAGGTACGAGAAAGAGTATGGAACTGAAAGAGTAAATCCCAGTTATACCTGGGAGTCCGTGGTCTCTGCCTCTCTGCATGTTGAGAGAGGCAAGGTCCAGAGCTAACTCTTTGGAGAATTCAAACAGCTTCTCCCTCAGCTCATCGTGCATCATGTTATCCTGTGTGTTCAACTTTGCCCTGCGGCCCACCAGCCCACGCAAGATTGGGTCCAAACCACCTGAGGAGAACAAGAAATGGGGATAACTTCAGTTGGACGTTAACTCAGTGAAGCAAACATTGGGATAAATATGGTGTATGATTCATGACTGCTAATTCTGTTGATCCCAGTGAGATTCATGACCTAATTCTCCATCAGCACTTACTCCGGAGCAGCCACACCTTTCCTCTCAAAAGTCTTTCATAGAAAACTAAATGGGACCTTGTTGGGTAGAAATCGTGGATCTACCAGTCTTAAGATAGTAAGATGGAGTACCCAGAATCATTTGGTAGGGACAAGGTTTTGTGTTTTGAAGTGTGCTTGTTTCTGTTTGTCGTGATGGAGGAAAATGCTCACACTCCAGTTTTTTTGGGCACTGACTTTACGTTGGAAAACACAACGTGGAGAGCTCAGAGTCAGAACACAGCAGCCATGTACACCTGGAAACTGATTGAATATTATCTGAATACTATTTAGCTTATATTAATATCTGTAAACAGAAGTCTTTACGTGGTGGAGCTAACAATATCTTTGCAGAGATTGTCTCTCAACTCCAATTCTATTTTTCACTCACAAAATGCTTGTCGTACTGTATACAGTGACAAGCACATTGAAAGAAAGTCTTAGTTTAGCTTGCGTGTTAATAAGTGGTTCCCGACTCAACTGGTTTGAACTGAGTGTGGTGACAATGGAAAGTTGAAAATCTCTGTCGTACCTTCAAAGAGGATCCTCCATGGTGTGAAGAAGGCTTTGTGCAGCAGCGGGCTTGGGTAATCAGGGTGTTCATCATACTGCTCATCAAGACGAAACATGAAAGGCTGAACCATCAGATGGGCAAACCTGTAGGCAGCTGTGGCAAACACATTGGAGATGCTTGGGTCAACGTCCTCATCGTAACCAGGGTAGCTGGAGAGCTGCTTGGCAATGACATCTGGACCAACAATGTGGAGTAAGTAGTCCCGGAAAGTGATAACCTGATGGGCAAAAAGAGAAACCTGGTGAAGCGCACCATGCATGGACATACCATTCTATCATTAATAAATTAATGCTTAATGCTTCTTGGTACTCTTCTTACCTGGAAGTATGCACCCATGATCTTGCGAGTCTCCTGGTAGAGTCTCTCTCCGTTCCAGTGAGGGTTGAGTTTGGCTAGAGCACGAGCCAGGCGATTGTGCTCACGCATTAAAAGTGTATGTAAAGATGTCAGACCAATGTTCTCATTGGAGCGCTCATCACCTGGAAATTAGAGCAGACTGCTGCTTTTATCCTTGAATGTTACGGTTTTCTTACCTTAGGAGTGCAAACCATGACAACAAGACTACATTGAATCTCTTGTAAGAGATAATAGAGCTGAAGAACTGAATACTGTCCTATGCTTGTAATTGGTCAATTATTTACCTTACCAGCCAGAAAGCAGGGCACCTCCTCCATACTAACATCATTTGTAATACGAGCTCGGGTGGCACAACATGTTGGCAGCCATGTTAGTGAGGGAAGGAGCTCTCGACCATTGTCGGTGTGCTCCGTGTTGACCCTCAGTAAGCCCTCATCTGTGGTGAGGTTACGTAAGAAACGGGCTTTGGCATCATCTGAACCGTACACCTGGCCTACATCAATGAAAGCTGTGAGAGTGTTCATCTGCTGGCGGACAGTGCTTGCACCAAAGAGGCGGCCGGTGTTGCCAGAACCACAAGTTGCAGTTTGAGCGGAAGAAAGGGATGCACTCTTTCAGAGCGTCTCTCAAAGCGGGGGTCTTTCTCTGGGATCTGTTAATATGAGAAGAAGCAAGTTCAAATTTGTTTTGTTTTGCTACAGGTGTCAATTTGAATGTTTGCTGTCAAATGAGTCCGATCAGTTCATGGAACAGTCATGCAATGTACAGGATTCTGTTCATGAATGTCCCATTTTTGTGACAGTCAGCAAAGATCTATCAACCCTACATCATACGGATGTGTCATAAAGAGAACAAGGAGCTTCTTGCTGTTGTGTGAAACCAAAGTAAATTCTGAAGTGCTTATTCAGCAGGTGCCATTATGTGTAATAAAACCCAACACATTTTGTGATTTGGTCATGGTCTGGTAAATGTAAGGAAACAATGGGTTCAGATTGATTACCCTTTAAAGGAAATAAAAGAGGAAGGTGAAGTAAAGTAATGAACCTGATGTACTTGTGTTGGTTGTAAATCCCCAGCAGTATGAGTCTTGTGTTGACTATCCCATTCCCCCCAGTCACCCCCCTGGTATGAATGTTCATTCTTCTTTTACTACGTCACCTGACTTCTGAAAGGCTGTCATGGTGCAGACACAACATATACCCAGGAAATATGAGTTTGAAAAGTTGAGTATCAAGAAAGACAAGAAGATACATGTCCTTGGGCATAATCAATATAGATTACATTTTATGATCACTTCCCAAAGTGCCCTGTGAAACACTCAATATTAATTAATACAGACCTCAATAGGAAAGCATGGCTCTGTACGTTCACAGCTCTTGTCACAGTCAATGCCATTACTGAATGAGCGGATGACAGGAGAGTGAGGAGTGAAAGTAAGATCGTGGTCTGTCCACTGGCCAAAGATGTCACAGGTGAGTGTAGAGTGGATCACTTTCCACATCGAGTTTGCTGTGCTCAGGATGCGATTGGACACTTCTCTTACCTGGAGACAGAGTGGAGACAGAAATAGTACAACTGAGAGATTGTTTATTGTTCAATGGTTGCTATTCTGATAAAATGTTCAGTTCTGTCATCTTTCTTTATTCTTTAAGAGCTATCTCAGCTGTAGAATATTTTTTTATTAAGATATAAAGTGACTGTTTTTTTATCTTTATTAATTATAAGTAGTACCAAAGGAAGGAACCGATTGTTGACTTTCAGCTCTGGGTCCCAGCCCTTGGGCAGAGATACATCATCCTGGTACTCGGCAGGTAGCCAGCGGGTGAAAGGGTGGTTGGAGGATCCCCAGCGGCTGTTTTTTCTGTTCAGAAAAGTACTTCCTTTATTTTTCTTTCTATTGTTTACATATGGGTGTACCACATTTTGTACATCAGTCTGGCAGTAACACTATTTAAGAGGAATGCAGGCCCTCCAGCTTTCCACTCCCATCTTAACATATTTTAAGTGGATGTGTGAGGCATGAGTTACCCTTATATAAATCATATAACCTCCTTCTTTCATAATATACACCTTATGACATATATTAAAGTCACACTAGCTTCAATCATTGTCAACATCTGCTTGCAAGGATCAGGGCTGATTCTACAATGGAAAGTCAAACTTTTTTCCTCTATGATATGCACGTTTTAATAAATTGTTTGAGAAATGTCAGTATTAACGCCATCATTAATGTTTTTCAGATCAGTCATACCATTTTCTTATAAACTGAGTGGCAACTTTAAACTTGCTTTTAGCACCATCCTCACCTGTTGTTGCAGATAGCTACTTGCTGGCGAAACTTGTCTAAATGGGGGTCGTCTTGCAGTTGGGGGCATGTTGTCTGGCAGAACAGCCTGTCAGATCAGCAATGAACTGCAGTCCTCCTCAGAGATCAGATCTAGTAAATAAGGTAAGATGCCTTAACTTAACTGGAAGACACCTGCATGGAAATTTTTTAAGAACCTGTTTGGACACGCAACCTGTGGCATTGATGGAGCGTTCTGAGTCTCTCAAAGTGACTCTGGATCAATTTAACAGCGTTGTCCATATAGTCAGCAGCTCGCACGGCAAGACGGGTTGGTCCAACAGGCTGCTTCACAACTGTAAGACATCTGAAGGACTTGCTGCATTCCTCTTCACACGATCAATGCTCCTGTGTTGTGAGAAAGGGAAATATTACAAGCACTTAAATGTTACTTCTTCAGTGGTGTGTAATCAGAAGTTTCAATGTGCTTGTTGTTGTGTTTCTTTTTGAAACTGCACATTTAAGCAACAGTTCAGACTGTTTCAAACACCTACTGTCTTCTGGAGTATTCATAAGCAGAATCCACAGTAGCCTTGGCTTCACTCACAGCTTTTTCCATGAAATCTCTACGCAAAAGTGACTCTGACAAACACACAAAAACACAGACACAGAAAAACGGTTGCTGTCAGTCTGGACTCTGTTGTCTTTAAAAAAACCACGTCTCATGTGGATTCTTTATTTGTTCCATTATTCATTCATTTGAATGGATTACGGAATTTTGGTTTTGTTGTTCGCAGTTTTATTTCAGGTGTATATCAATTCAGTCATTAAGTTAAAGATGTTTCCAGGATAAACCCGTGTTCATTTTTCATGTCCTGTAGTTGTTTTCAATAAATGACAAAAGAAACTGCAAAGAAGATTTTTTCTACACATCTATAATAACTTTATACAATTGTTAAATGTGGACATACTCACCAGCATTTGCATGACTTTGCAAACACAGGTAAATTGCACCTATCAGGCACAGAAACCACTTCATCTCTGAAAAAGACAAACACAGTCCTGTTGTATTACACTGAGCAACAGATTCTAGAGATACAAGATAATGGCTTCAATCGCATAAACAGGGGTGATCGTCAGGGTTGATTTTGTGTCATCCAGTGGCCTTCATACTATTTAAAATAATGTAATAAGTTCTGTTTTGTAATTTAAAAAAAAGAAAAGCTTGATTTAAAAAAGATCAGACAGGGGTCCATCCCCAAGAAAGAGACTTGACTTTTAATCATTGTACAGGAGCAGAGCACTGAAGCATGCTAACTTAATCTTGTGCAGGGCATCGGGAGCAGAATAGAGCTTCTATAGAAATGAAAAAGGTTGGCAAAATTTTAATGGAGTTTGTGTCCTACACATAAAAACGTAATAAACACTAGATTTAACAGTACATACCTTCCTTGACCTAATTAGAAAGTCTTATGCAACATGAGACATTTGAACAGATGATAACAGTTTTATTGTAATACCAATGCTATAAGAACCTATATAACCTATAAGAGCAAACCAGATCATCAGCTACAAGTTCAACTTGAAATAAAAGTTAAGAGCTATAAAGATATTTCATTGTGTGTTGATTTATGATGTCTTGTGGGTGAGCTGTTTGTATTATTTCTATGCTTGTTATGCTGGCTCGAAAACTACTCACTGTGAAACTTGACAAGTTATTAATCGAGAGCATCTCTTGGCCTGTATTCTATTGAATGGTTTTGTTGAAACCTGACCCAGTGGCAATAAAAACTGAGATACAGATAGAATCAATCTTCAGGTATAGTTCCACCAAGTGTGATCTGTATTAACTGCAGACAGTTTAAAACATAATTAAACACTTTGAAGACATCATTGGGCAGCTGAAGGAGAGAAAGATTTTAAATAATATTTTTCATACTAGGAATGGATTTGTATGAACAATGCTCTTGTAAGGAATTGCTGGCCCATCCAATAAAAACACAACTCTATACGTTTTAAAAACATTTTATCCAACATGCTTTGAATATAATAACACCATGGAGCAACTTTGGAAAAGTTAAGTAATTATTTTAGCAGAAAAGCCAACGCCATAGCCAATTAAACCCTAATGGGCAATAATGACACCAACATTAATATTGACAAATCATCCTCATTATGCTGAAATTTTGATTTATTCCTTTTTCATTCCTTTGGTCTACCATGTATTCCCTGATTCAACATTAATATTTGATGTTTGAGGCATTTTTTACTGAGCTTCTACTGCTGTCAAATGGTTTATCTGTTTAGCCACTGTAAGACATCCATGGTCTGAATGAATTTGTGTGCATATTATGTACAATGATTCCAATTCGGTTATTTCAAAAGCACTATCACTGTAAAGGTTCAATATGTAAGCACTGATGATAATTTAATGGTGAAGACAACTTTCTATTTACATTATGCCAATGTTGTGCAACTTAAACACAAAATAAGTGTGTAAGGTTGCTACAGTGCAGAACCCCTTCAGCTAAATGCAAGATTGAGTTAGTTGTAAAAGAATAAATAGTTTGTCGCCAGTACCTGTGATGTCTTCCAGTTTGGTCCTTACGCTGCAGTGTCAGTGTCCTATAGAGTCTTCTAACCAGTACATATATATAGTATTTGTGTGGCTGAAGACACCCCTCAAAACCACCTGGGGCTCTTTGTTTGAATGATTTTGAAAGAAGTGAACATGTTGTTCAACAGGAAACAAAAATATATTACCTACCCAACATTTCAACAAACAAGAAACGAAAACAATGGCTCCTTATCTTTGAAAAGAGGTCCCTTTTCCACTTAGAGCACCCTTTATGTCAAACATTTTCCTGCTAGACAAACAAAAGCTCCTCCAGGTACATGTGTGTTGACTCACTGATGTCAAAAAGAACATGGTGTGTTGATACCTTTTCAAATCGCTTTTGAAAATGCTCATAACAGTTCAGATTTTCGGTTTAGCATGCATGTATTTTTTAAAAATGTGAAAACTACTTTTGTGGTTTCTTGGACATGAGGGGCTTTTATGTCACGTTGAACAGTCATTCATAATTCCACCTCAGGGGACCTCTCGGTGAAACTCCTGAAGTTCGCAGACGACACCACCGTCATCGGTCTCATCCAGGACGGAGACGAGTCTGCTTACAGACAGGAGGTGGAACAGCTGGCTCTCTGGTGTAGTCAGAACCATCTGGAGCTGAACCCGCTCAAGACGGTAGAGATGACAGTGGACTTCAGGAGAAGCCCCCCCCCCCCACTCCCCCCCCTCACCATCCTGAACAGCACTGTGTCTACTGTGGACTCTTTCAGGTTCCTGGGATCCCATATTTCCCGGGACCTGAGGTGGACCTCCACATAGACACAATCAGAAAAAAAGGCCCAGCAGAGGATGTACTTCCTGCGTCAGCTCAGGAAGTTCAACCTGCCCCAGGAGCTGCTGATCATGTTCTACACCTCCATCATCCAGTCTGTTCTGTGTACCTCCATCACTGTCTGGATGCTCTGCAACCAAACTAGACAAACACAGAATGCAACGGACTATAAGGACTGCAGAAAAAATCATCGGTGTCGACCTGCCCCCATCCAGGACTTGTACCGGTCCCGGGCCAGGAAACGGGCAGGTAGCATCACTGCTGACCCCTCACACCCTGGACACAAATTCTTCAAACTCCTCCCTCCGGCAGGCACTACAGATCACTGTGCGCCAAAACAACCCGCCATAAGAACAGTTTCTTCCCCCAGGCTGTCACTCTGATGAACACTAAACCATAACAGTGTCAACACCTGTCAGATAAATACTCTCTGTAAATATACATGTAGATACACAATGCAACAATTCTCAAAGCAGAATTCCATATTCTATTTTTTGTACTATTACTACTATTTTATAATGTAAAACTACCTCTGCAACTCACCACTGCACTTTATCATATTATTTTAGCCTGTACATATAGTCAAGCCTATTTGTTGTTTCTTTGTATTTATAGCTAAGGTTATTGTTATTATATTTTTATTTTATTTTTTATTGTAGTTCTTATTCTTATTCCTATTCTGCCTGTACAAAGAGAGCACAGTTTACTGAAGTCAAATTCCTTGTGTGTTCAAGCATACTTGGCGAATAAAGCTGATTCTGATTCTGATTCTGATTCTGACAATGATGGAGGGCATGAATAAAATACTTCCTGGCTGGAAGGTTTTGGTTGAAAGCAGGAATCTATCCACCTCCCTTTCCAGTAAAGGAGTCATAAACACGTTCTGTAAAAACAAAAGCAAAAATGCATTGTTGCCTCCAATCATTTCTGAATGACACGTGACATGTTTATAGTCCTCAGCCTGTGGTCAAATCAGGGAAGTAATCAGTCTGTCAGTCACAGCAGAGACATCTCTGCTGCCTGAGTGTGGACAGGAACATGCACAGTTTAGTAATTTCAGGCTACTTTCTAAAGTCTATTTTGCCATTTTATGAGCCCACTATGAGGAGGTTTTAACAAACACAACCTCAACTTAATCCCAATCAATTGCTGTAATACACCCTCCTTAAAGCGAAAGAAAGACTATCATGTAGTTTGTTGATTGTTTGTTAGGAGGTACTTTGATGCTTCAGATTGAGTTAACGTTAGGAGTCCAAAGCAAGCAGCACAAGCCTTTCTGAAACAGAATTATACACATCATTTGGAAAGAATCAGCAAAGAAATAGGACTAACTGCTTTTTCTACAGGGGCATTCAAATCTAAAGCCCTACATGCCTTGCTCAAAACCAAAGTGTGTAATAGAAGGAAGTAAGAGCAATTGTTTTTTGCTCCGAGCTGTTTCCATTGCACAGTAAGGAATCTGAAGAGGGCTTAAAATGCTTTTAAAATCTTGAGAATTAAAATAAAAAATTTACACTTTTACTTTCATTGTCTACTTCAATTGCTTTAATTTTCTTTATATGCCCATTGACATTTAACCAAGCAGATTTTAAGTATTTATTTTACTGCATTTTTATTACGTTCTTCTTCACCTTTAACATTATATCTCTATGGACTTTTATTATATTCAAAGGAGCCTTTTTTTTAATTTAAGCTCTTTCTTAGACCATTCATTTGTATTTGACTCTTGCAGTTTCACTTTAACTTTTAAACTCCAGTCTAATATTCTTTCAGCTTCCTTAGTCTTTTGAGAAATTGTCTTTTTCTGTGTCATGTTTCTTTTGAATCCTGCCCTAATGTATTTTTGATGTCGCTTTTGCAGATCTGTGATGTTAAAAATATTAAAACAGATTAAACAATGTTTTTGTTCTTTACTTCCTACAAGTGTGAACTACACAGAAGAGCCACCCAAGAGCCAATTACAGTTCACAGTTAAATAAATAATCTCATATGCCTGTGATTTTACAGACTCAAGAAAATCTATAAAAGTCACCGTAAAGATATCTGGGATCTTATTTAAGGGGATATGTAGTAGCCCTTTTATTTATTTTTTACCATTTTACATAGTTGGGGATTACCAAGTTTACTTACAGTAAAGCCAAAACATTTTTATAAATCCCAAACAAGGGCAGAACGACTGACACTTGTTCAGGCATGAAGTCTCTCCGTTTGTCACTTTCATGAGAAATGCGCTGGTGGTTAAAAAAAAATGTTAGCTCAATGGGCTAAACAATGGTCTCATAAATTGCTAATGATTACAGTCAGAACCAATATGTTGACAGGCATCAGGTGATGCTGGAAAAAGTAATTATGTTCGTCTCGTGTGGTTGACACGTGCAACAATTACAGACTTCCATTAGCAAATTGGCTGGTTGTTTGTCACCTCCTTCAATATCACAGGAGCTGCAGCTAAAAAAACGTGTAACCATTATGATATGACACATATGATATGACGCTTTATATTGATATAATACAGCCATCGTGAAATTTAATGAAAGAGATACAGTGTCATTGCTAAATGGAGCACTTTCTTCAAAACACTGGCACAATGGGCTGGGTGACAATATAAAAAAGAACTATGGATTATGATTTTCATTGGAATTTAGAATTTAGAGAGTATTCTCTCAACTACATTTAGAGCTTTTATGCATTATCCTGACCTTATGAGGTTTTAGAAAATTTTTGATATGAGTTTACTTCTATTTACTGCCAGGGTCTTAATCTGACAAGATATATAATTATGCCCATCTGTTTAAAGCTAGGGTTGGTAGTCTTGGAAAACTAGCATGAATTTGAATGTAGCATGTCTTCAGGACTCAGTCTAACTCCTCCCCCCTTCCCCTCAGAGCTCCTCACAAACGACGCCTCCACTCCAATGCACAAGCGCCGCTGATTCTCGACCATATGATGGTGACTGATTCCTGACCGGTTGTCACCAAAACATTATCATAGTGAAAGTTATAAACACAAACAAACATGGCTGCTGTTACTACTCACAACTGTCATGCTAGCATTATGCAGTTGTACGGGTGACCGATATCCGGAGGAAAAGTTAATACATATAATACTGTCACAGCTCTACTGTTTGTTAAACGTGTTCAGTGTAGATGCTCTTACAGTCAGTGAAGGCATCAGGAGAGGTGTAGAGTGTGTGAGCTGTAGAGAGGAGAGACAAGGGGAGAAGTTCTTCATTCATTCATTCAAACATTGATTGTTGCTTTGTGGTTGACGTGATCACAGCCGACAGTGACCGGTTCGTAAAGCTCAGCGTGTTCAACAAATCGGCTCGTCATCCCTACAGTGTCCGGACCGACGCTACATACATATATATTTTCTGTAGGACTTAGTAAATGTCATTAATTATTTTGCTTGTCAGAGCCCCCGTGGTGAGAGCTTTTTAGACTCTGATCCGGACTACAGTCCTGAACAAAGCACCTCATCGGGTCAGAGGGGAAAGGCCCGAGGTCATTGCGAGTGGGGAAGTAAATAGAGGCAGGGGAAGCAGAGGCAGGGGACAGGGACTCGGAGTGCACGCTGGGGAAAATGTACGTGCAGTAGGCGGGCAGAACAACAGGACGAGATTGATTGGTTTAAAATTTTGGACCCCAAAAACGGTGATTGGTTGGTGTTTTCCCAGGTTTACTCCGGCTGTAGATAGCAGCTTTTCTTCGCTCTTTTTTAAGAACACATTATGTATTGATTGCCATCAGGACATAAAGATCATTTTAACCAGTATGACAAAAAGTGTATCTAAATCTAACTACCAACCCCAGCTTTAAGTCCTTAGTCAGTAGGAGAAAAAAGAACAAGGTCATCAGCATAGACAATACCTCAACTCTCTATATAAAAGAAAAAGGTTGTTTTACCATTTCGATAAATTGTTGTTTTTTTTTGTATTGCTTTTTATTATTGTCTTGAGTATTGTTACCAGTAAATCTACCTTACCCCAAGTGTTCATAATTGATAGATGATATGTCTGTTTTGAAAAATGTATAAACTCCGAGGTTGCCTGATGCATGTTGAGAATTTATCGGAGGAAAGGTATTACATAAGCAGACAAAGGAGAAATCTAAACAATGTATGTGTTGGTAACCTGATATGGTGTTTGTCTGGCTGCCTGCTTGCTAGCCTGTCTATCATTCTGCCTGCCTGCCCGCCCGTCCGCCTGCCAGCCTGCCTGGCCGCCAGTCTGCCTGCCCGCCTGCCTGCCTGCCTGCCCGCCTGCCCTGCCCTGCCTGCCTGCCCGCCTGCCCGCCTGCCCATCTGCCTGCCTGCCCGTCTGCTGCCTGCCTGCCTGCCCGCCTGCCTGCCTGCCCACCTGCCCTTCTGCCTGCCCGCCTGCCTGCCTGCCCGCCTGCCCGCCTGCCCGCCCGCCTGCCCGCCTGCCTGCCTGCCTGCCAGCCTGCTCGTCTGCCCTTCTGCCTTCCTGCCTGCCTGCCTTGTAGAGGAAATAAACTAGTAATTGTATGTCCACAGTGCATTAGTAGATCTCAAATTCTTTCATGACATGTAACCGTATACTGACACATATTAGACAACAACTCAACTTTTAATTAGGTTTGATGATTTTATTTTATTTTCTATTGCAGAATGAGCATTACACCTCTGACTAATATAGTATTACTTCTCTCATTGTGTTACTTGTGGATGGATTTATGCTGCAAACTGCTGATGACCCTCTGGAACCCTTTCCTAAAACCCCTTATGGGGCCCGATTCTCTGCTGTAAGAAACTCATTTTCCCAGTAATACCAAAATTGCCACATGATAAACTGAACACATCTTTGTCATCAACACTCTTTCCAAACAATGCTACAAATTGTTTCGTATACAACAAGCACAAGAAGCACCCATTTTTGCAGTGAAACAGCTAACAAAAAAAAAAGTTTGACGTTACAGAAACTATTATTGTTAACTTCTCTGTCAATAAACTTAGGTGTGTTCCGTAAGCATGATACTCTTGAGAGTAATTACTGTTGTTAAGTATTTCTGACTGCCTCGTGTCTACCTGGATGACATCACTGCTGGCTGGAAAAAGCAGTTTGGGCAGCACCCTACTGGCATCAGTATGTGGGTGTTTCCACACTGGAACAGCTGCTGATTTAAAAGAATGCTGAGGAGGATGAATACTGCGAATGTCTTGGCACGCAACTCTCTATGTAAGGTCATGTGCAAATGTCGCACAGAAATAAATGTACTGTATGTTTATAATGACAACCCTCCCTCTTTTATACAAAACATTCAACAAACAGCTACCTTGTAAATTACTATCTGTATTATAATTTTTCTTTTGCACCATGTGAGTTATATAATAACACTATTGAACTATTATTACATCACATTTCAATTTATTAAATAATTAACCATCAATATAAAGTAGCTCCACTTCCGAAAAGTTGGTTCTGTTTTCTTTTCCTCTTTGCAACTGCTTGTTTTTAAAATGCTGTCTTTAAATAAATACTATTTACCACTGGTTCCCAGCCTGAGGCAAGTACCCCATAAGCACCACAAAATAAGTCAGTGGGCCATAGAAAAGTCTACTGTTTTCTATATTTTTGGTGTTTTTAGGCTCTAAAAGCTCTAAAAAATCTAAAGGCTCTAAAAAATGTGAGAAGATAAAATCAGTCTTTGCAGGAACCTTAGGTATTACACTGACATGGTGACAGGTTATGGAGATTGCAAGCAGATAATATTGTGTTCTAAGATTTTACAACGTTTAAAAGGTTAAAAGAAAAAGGAGCACAAAAGATTGAAGTTAGGCTTCATGTTATCACTGACTGTGGAATTAGATGAAGATGTGATAGACGAGTAAGGTGTCAGTGATTTTAAGTAGTGCCTGTTTCCTGATTATGACCACCGAGGCTTGTATCTTAGTATTTGTTGTTGTTGTTAAGCACATTGATTAAAAAACAACACACCTGCCTGGATTTTTAATGATCCTGAGTATAGTGTCAACACTAAACCCAGAGACTGCTAATTGTGTGTTCTGGCCAGATGATATAGGCTTTTGTTGAGGTTGTGTTTAATGTATCTTTAAATTTCATTTTGTCTTTTGAAAATTTAGAACATTGTTTTGTGCTCTTGGGGGTAAAACTCCAATATTGCTATCATCAGGGAAGAAAACTTCTATAAGAACAATATAAATGCATAAACTAAATTATCTGCCTGTCATTGAGATTTACAACACTCACAGTTTATTGAAAAAGTATTTTTTTTAAGTATATACATAGCGTGATGATATTTTACACATGTAAAGGATAATTTGTTGGAGCAGAAATGTGTCTATACTTGAATCTAAACTCAAATTAATTTTGACCTTTGTTATTTTTTTCCAACCTGTTTGAGCTACAGATACTCACACAATTCTCCAACAAAAATACTTTGAATGACAGAGAACCATGTTGAACTTATACAGTGCATGAACCTCTAATATCTCTCTTTGTATTTGTTGGCAGATTTTGTTGGGAGAACATTACATAGGGGAGAAGTCTGGTGTCCCAGACATCTGATTGGTCCTCTCGTGAATACATTATGTGATTAAAGGGAATGGAATAAGCCTGAAGAATTCACAAGGAAATCAAAGATGTCAAACTGGAAAAGTGACTCAGTGGTTCACCTCACTTGACTGTTTGGAGCAGAAAAAATCAAAGGAGTTTTTTTTGTGTTGTGGGAAGTGGTGAAAAGTTTCTATAGTTCAATCTTGATTAGAGAAACTGATGTAGAGCTTGAGTAATTTTGGTGTGGGTGAAACTCCTCTCAAATTAGGAATTAGTATACATATTTGACATTATGATGGATGAACGAAACGTTACATTTTTTAATGTCATTGTTGGCTGAGAGGTAAGAAACACCTCTGGCAGCTACGTATCTATACCATAGACTGTAAATAAAAAGATCTATACAAATGGATAAAGGGTTAACATGAGGCCTTTCACCTACTCACCTGTGTATGATCTAACTCATGAGCTATGAGATTAAAGAGTACATATGTCAAAAAGAACAACCTCAAAAAGAGGTTAGTAAGCCCCCTGATAGTGATAGGGACAGTGATATGATGCGCTCCAGATGCACAAGTTGGCACCCAGTGTTTAATGTGACACATTCCTTGGCTTTTGTCAGCCAAGAAATGTTCACAGAAAGATAGACAAGAATGGCACACTAAACTTTCAAAGAAACACATTTAAGCTTCTTAGCTGTTGTGAGTATGTGTATGAAAAGTTAGGGGGTTCATGTCTGAATTTCCATTGATTGTACGTACATACAAGTAACAAATATGATTTGGAGACAGTTGTCTTCATTAGTTATATTTTTTTTTTTTTCTATGATTTTGTGTGTGAATAAATGTTGGTGTGTGTACAATCATGTGAACTTGTCATACTCAGAAAAGGAATTACTAAAAAATGTGGAGCATTGTGCAGGGCCAGTAGTCTCTGTAACCACATGTCAGTGTGTTGAAAATATTTTAATTATGTGTGAAACTTGTAAATCTTTTGATGAGGGCTTCACTTAGTTTCAGACCTTGAGAAGAAGAATATTATGGCGGGGCCTCTCCGGGGCAGACTTCTTCAGATCTGTTTTTCAGGTTTGGTAAACACGTGAGTTTGGTGTTTGGATGACATTTGTTGTAATGGACCATAATGGTAATGTGACTGCATGTGTAAAGAGTCAATGAGGCTCCTCATGATTATAGACAGATAATCTGTGATTGGTGTTTGATTACGTATTTGTATGAGCATGCAGGTGTGGGTGTGTGTTTGTGTGTTTGTGTGTGTGTGTGTGTGTGTGTGTGTGTGTGTGTGTGTGTGTGTGTGTGTGTGTGTGTGTGTGTGTGTGTGTGCGTGCGTGTGTGTGTGTGTGTGTGTGTTTGTGCGTGTGTGTGTGTGAGTTTGTGTATGTCTGTGTGCATGTGAATGTACTTGCATCCATCCCTGTATGAACTCGTTTTTTTTTTTTTTTTTATCTCTGTCATTGTTTTGGCCTCTCTCCCTCTCTTTTGTCTTTTCTTGACACTTCTTTATTGTGTATCACTGATGCAATGAGATGGTCAGATCATTTGTAGCACAGTAGTGTTTTCTCATACTTATACTTACAGGCTGATCATTATCAAAAAATCACGAGCAGACACGATGAAGACATAACAAAGATATTTTTGAGATCCTGTCAAAAATCATTTAAACTAATGTTCTCAAATATAGCTCACATATTCCAGTCAGTCCAGAAAATGCATCCATTAACCTTTGACCTTAGCCAACTGTACTGTACTCTTGAGGAGGCTGAAGCGAGCTGGCCTGAGCTGCTGTCCTGACTTCTTTTTACAAGTTTTTGGTGGATGCGCATACTGACATAACTTCATCACTGTTTAGTATGGGAACTCCTCTACAGCTGATAGGAAGGCACTGCAACCAGTGGTTCAATCTGCTGAAAAAAACAACCAACAGCAGCCTCCCTTCCCTGGAGCACAATAATGTCAGCAGGTGCAGAAGCAGAGCGTCGCATATTATGACAAACCCCACCTCCTTCCCTCAGGCAGAAGGCAGCGCATCCTCAAAGCAAGAACAAGACAAACGTGCAGCTTCTTCTTAGAGGCTGTGAGTCTTGTCTCTGACCTTAAGTCTGCCCTCTGCACTTTTTACTGCTGTGACTGCATCCGGCTACTGATGCACTATTTTTTTAACATACTGATCGATTTTGAACTATGTTTTCTATTTATGATAGGCTTTTAGGTTATGTATGTATTTATTTATTTATGTGTTTATTTATTTATTTATTATTTATTTATAGTGTATATTTTAGCTATGACACTGTAAAATGGTATCTATTCTGTATGCTAAAAGTAATCACAGCAGAAAAGTTTTAATCATCATGGGCAAGGTAAACATACGTGATGATTATGTTAAGCATTTAATGTATGAATTTATAATTTTCTTCTCCAGTACGCTGCACACTTCGAAAAAAATTGTGGTATACTGATAAATAACCTCAACAAGACAGCACCAGGATTTTGTCATGTGTTTTAGAGCCTGTTTGCTGTTTCATCATAATAAAAAATGAGAATTGTTTTTCCTCAGAGCACACATTCTAGTACTTTGGTTTAAACAGTTAACAAAATTGAAGCAAGAACGATGCTAAGGCCAAGAGACACATTAATAATAAACACAGGTTCTGAGTCATCTATGTGAATGTTCTCACTGCATTTAAGTTATGACGGTAATGTGCAGGTCTGTGAACACGCCCGGTGAAGATTGGGTGTTGGCAACAAACAAATGACAATATGGTGGCTGGTGATGAATGATACATATCATTTAAATATTTACTCATATAGTCATATCTTTGTTGTTCTGTTTCAGATTCATGACTCTAATCTGACCTTTCTGTTGCACCGGCCTAAATTACGGAGCAAATCTCAAAACCCTCTAAGCAGCTTGATCATTTCTTCACAGTGAGCAAAGTTGATTCATGATAAAGCCTGCATTAAATCAGGGATTATTTCTACATTACTTGAGAATGTGTTTTGTAGCCTTATTATAGTCTCACAAACATCAAAAGGACCATCTGACCAGTTTTTGCATAAAGATCTAAAAGGCAAGAGGACATTTACACATTGGGAATTTTTTTATTTATAGAAATAAGCTGCAAATAAACAGCAAATCTTTACTAACACATGGCATCTACTGAGAGGTGCAGAAAAATTATATAGATATAATTGGTGAATCGTGACCTATGATTTAATTGTACTCTATTAAGTGCAGGCTCAACCAGTAAACCCGGGGAACCTGGTAAATTGAATGGCCTTATTTAATTGACAGTTGAATACTGTAATAGTTTTGTCAGTTTGTCAGGTAGACACCACTCGTTTAGGCAAATACAAAGGTAGCAGGTTAGTGCAGCTGTATTGAGCAGACAGTCCCACAAACCGAATAAGTAAACACAACAGAGATGGCTAAACTTTGGTGAAACTTGGCAATAATTTGCTTCTCAAAGGAGTGACATGACAGGGAATTCATTCCATCAGAGCTTTACTAAGACTAGTGTGTTCAATTACATAATTGTTCACAAATGACTGCACCTGTATGTGGGGTGTTGTCAGAAGGTTGTGACATTGATGGATCTTCTTTTCATTGGAACATCTAAAGAGGAAATCGAACCGGCACACACTCACACATGATTGGAGGAACTTAACAAGAAGCCAAACTTTGGTCAGCTCAGGTCTTCAGGACACACTGATGATCACCTCGATCATCAACCCCTTGATGCCTGCCTGACAGGGGTGAGGGACCTGTCAGGCAGGCAGGCTGTCATCATAGTGCAAAACCAACAACCTCACACTTAATGTTATCAAATAAGCTGGGTGTGAATATACGGAGGTAAGCAGCAGTGCATGAAACCCATTTGAGAAATAATGTGACACCTGGGAGCAACTTCAGGTAAATGCTAGTCCTCATGCACGGATTACAGAGAGACATCTGGACAACTTAGAAAATTCTGAGTTCCTCTAGGGCAGCTAAAGGCTAAGTGGAAAATAACATACCAGAAGGCTTAACAAATTCTCTGTTTAAGAAAGATAGAAGATTAATGAGGTCATATTTTTCCTGACACTCAGCTTTGCACTGCAGATAGTCCTCAGAGACATATTTGCACGTTGCATGTTTCACTTGAGTGTCTACACAATTACATTTTAAAGTCTGTCATTTAATGACATCAAAAGCTTTTAAATTTATATTTTAAGTTATTTAAGTCTAAGATCTGTATCTTAGAAAATATATCTGAACTATTTGCTTCTTCCTTTTGCAGTTTGGATAACTAAGCCACATTGGAGTCAAGATGTCATTGAACTTTGAAAAATTAAATCTCACAGCCTACGACTCCTCACTTTTCTCGTTGCAGAAAGGAAAAGCATTGTGTAGGGACAAACAGGGTCAATCAAAGGACATTTCTTTAGCTCTGCTGCCATCTATTGGCTCATCTTGAAGCCTTTATTATTTGATCTTTGCAATATGACTGTGGGTGTTATTCAAGTTGAAGAACAGTGGTTCAATTCAGTCATATTTATCTTTGTAAACCACAGATTAACCCCAATTACAGTGTCACCCTGAACATGTGGTGGTATAAAGCTACATCTCTGAACATGTAGTTGTATGATTAAATACTGTGACCTATGGGCCAAAAAATTGGTCGTTAAGTTATTATATGAGAAGGCTTTATTAAGGATTATAGATGTAATAATAATAATAATAATAATAATAATAATAATAATAATAATAATAATAATAATAATAATAATTCATTTTATTTATAGGCGCCTTTCTGGACACCAAAGGTCACCTTACAACACAGCAATAATAAAAGCAACATTCAACAGTAAATAAATACATAAATACATTAGAATAAAGATACAATACTAGAAAAATGAAAGGGCAGTGGAAGTCATTCCAGTTTTTAGGCAGGACTTGAAGGTGGTGGGAGAGGAGGAATTTTGTACGTCCAGGGGGAAAGAGTTCCAGAGGCGAGGGGCCGAGCCGCTGAAGGCTCTCGACCCCCAATGTGGTCAAGCGAGCAGGTGGTAGGGTGAGTTGGATGGAAGAGTAGGACCTGAGACTATGGGTGGGTATTTTTGTATGGAGGAGGTCAGTGAGGTACTGAGGAGCTAGGTTGTTGATGGCCTTGAAAGTGAGGAACAGAATCTTAAAAATGATGCGGTACTTAATGGGAAGTCAGTGGAGCTGCTGCAGGACAGGTGTGATGTGGCTGGTGGAGGGGGTTCTGGGGAGGATGCGGGCAGCAGAGTTTTGAAGCAGTTGAAGTTTATGGATGGATTTGTCAGGTAAACCAAAAGAAGGGAGTTGCAGTAGTCTAGGCGGGAGGTGACCAGGATGTGAACCAGAATGGATGTACTGTTGAGGGAGAGAGATGGACACAGGTTAGAGATGTTACGGAGATGGAAGTATGCTGACCGGGTGTCATTAGTGATGTGTTACTGGAATGACAATGTACTGTCGAGGATTACACCCAGACTCTTAATGGATTTCACGTAATTTAATCAATTTTTTTTGTTTATTTTTTAAAACATATTTCTGATCATTTAGGATAAAAAGAAAGGGTCAATACCATAGATTGTATAAAATTCTATCAAATATGATTACACAGATATTTGTCTGATTATTTGCCACAGCGCCTGCGCATTTAAACTGCCGTTCTGATTGGGTCATGCGATCAACTTGTACTTCCGGTACAGCCCAAACAACGGTATTGATGTCAACATAGAAAAAGCATTTTCACTGTGTCATCATACCATTTTGCGCTCTTCCTCATCATGTCAGCTCCTGGTCTTCTCCTGGCTGTTCTCGTGCTGTCTCTGGGCTACGGTAAGATGAGGTTTTACCGAAGACGAGTCTAAATTATGCATCACTGTCACTCGATTAGTCGCCATTTATTCTGTTGTGAAATATCAAGGTTGTTATCGTGGGACTTGCGACATGTTACAGTCATAACTTGACCGACGTTGAAATGTTTTTGTTTCTATTTTAAGATATCTTTGTGCGTGTCGCATTTTAAATATGTGCTTACATCCATGTCCCACCCACAACTGTGTGTATCTCTTTTTTCTTTGCATTTATAGGGGACTCAAGGTTCATCATAGACCCTTTGTCAGTTGTACAGCAGAAATATCTGGTAAGCCTCAACATATCATTGTTTGGCATTATAGTAGTTTGACAGGACGTAGGCCTACTTTACCTGAGAGGCATGTTCAATCTTATTCCTGTGCATGTCCATACAGTACATGATCATTACAGTTTCCAGGTTAATGATCATCTGTGTGCATTTGAGTTATGTTTTCTCATATTATCAGTCTCTATCTTCTGTATCGGCAGAAATGTTCGTATATGGTGTTTGCCTAAAATAATAAGGTTTCAATTATGGTATTATTACGGTGGCCCTGAAGTGCAAATCACAACGGCAATTCAGAAAACACTACGCCATTAAAGCTGGGGTTGGTAATCAGATTTAGATACACTTTTTGTTATACTGGTTAAAATTATCTTTATGTCCCGATGGCAATCAATACATAATGTGTTCTTAAAAAAGAGCGAAGAAAAGCTGCTATCTACAGCCAGAGTAAACCTGGGAAAACACCAACCAATCACCGTTTTTTTGGGTGCCAAAATTTTAAACCATTCAAATCCTGTCTTGTCATTCTGCCCGCCTCCTGTGTGTACATTCTCCCAGTGTGCACTCCGAGTCTCCGTCCCCTGCCTCTGCTTCCCCTGACTCTACTGACTGCCCCTCTCGCTCGACCTCGGGCCTGTTCCCTCTGACCCGATGAGGTACTTTGCTCAGGACTGTAGTCCGGATCAGAGTCTAAAAAGCCCTCACCACGGGGCTCTGACAAGCAGAAGAATGAATGACATTTACTAAGTCCTACAGAAAATGTATATGTATTGTAGCGTCCGTTCGGACGCTGTAGGGATGACGAGCCGATTTGTGAACACGTTTAGTTTTAATAACCGGTCATTGTCGGCCGTGATCACGACAACCAACAAAACAACAATCAATGTTTGAATGGATGAAGAACTTCTCCTCTTGTCTCTCCTCTCTCCAGCTCACACACTCTACACCTCTCCTGATGCCTTCACTGACTGTCAACACTGTAGGAATTAAGAGCATCTACACTGAACACGTTTAACAAATAGGAGAGTAGTTACAGTATTATATGTGTTATAACTTTTCTCCGGATCTCGTGTCACCAGTACAACTGGATAATGCTAGAATGACAGTTGTAAGTACTAACAGCATCCATATTTATTTGTGTTTTTAACTTTCACTATGATAATGTTTTGTTGAGGACCGGTTTTGAATCAGTCACCATCATATGGTCGCAAGTCAGCGGCGCTCGTGCATGTGAGCGGGGGGGGGGGGGGGGGGGGTCGTTTTGGAGGAGCTCTGAGGGAGGAGGGGAGGGGTTAGACGGAGTCATGAGGACATGCTACATTCAAATTCATGCTAGTTTTCCGAGACTGCCAACCCCAGCTTTAACCAAACCAGAAGAAGCATATCCAGTATCACGTCATATCCATGTCTTGCATCAAATAATTCTTTAATAGCAGCATGTACATTGTCGCTGGCAGCATTCATATTTGGAAAACATGTAAACCATGTATGTCCTTCTGTGTCAAAGGATAGACCAGTCCAACCAGCAACGAGTCCTGTCCCCCAAGGGTACCTACTTCTTCCAGTATGATTAATGCTGTAATGTTTTCTGATTTGCCGTTATGATTTGCACTTCAGGGCCACTGTATATTATGGAGCAACCCTAGAAAACCCTTATCTTGGTTTCTCAAAAGCAGGATATGATTTTAAGATAAGATTAGATAAGATAGTCTTTTACTCGTAACACAATGGGGAAATTCAAGTGTCACAGTAGCAAAGTAGACAGTGCAAAAAAATATAAAGCAAACAAGAGCCTATAAAATATCAATTATTACAAAGTTATTAGCAATTAAAATTAAAGAGGACTTTTTAGTCAAAGGATAACATTTTTCCACATTTAGCTTGAGTGTGTCCAAATGTAGATAATTTGACTGTAGACTCTCTTCATTAGACTCTGGATATTTGCTCAGAATGCACCCAGATTGTCCGGCTTTCAGCCAACATGATTTCCAGCAGAGATACCAAGGTGAGTATATGGGTGGCTGTCTCACTACACAAGTTTCCCTTAGGAGATTATATTGAAGATGCTTACATTGACCTACAAATGGTGTAGGTCATTTGCCCCTTGAAGTTAACTGAATGAAAACAGTGTTAATTTGTGTGGACTAGCACACCTAGCTGTTTTCAACACAAGAAAATATCAATGACTCTTTCCAAGGTAAAGGATAACACAGGCTGCTCTGTTTTTGCAGGAGACTGTATATGAAACCTTGCATGCTCTGTGCCAACACCTCCCTGGAGAACAGGCATCAGAGTGTGGGTCACAGGTGAAGACGTATTTGCCAAAAGTCCTGCAGCAAACCCCTGGTCACCTGGTGAGTTAATCGCAATTAAAGCTTTGTTACAGGCACCTGAAAGACAAATAAATACTTATTCCTTCACTGATCATCTTAACGTGTCTATGTAGAAACCAGGGCAGACCTGTATGGTGTTTGGACTTTGTGCTGCCCACAAAGAGGAAGAGCAACTGAACCTTCCCCACCATGCCGTTGATAAAGACATAGCCAACCCTGCTCTCGACACAGCTGCAAACACACATGTGAGTGTGAGAATATTAATGTTAGCTAAAATTGAAATGAAAATTGTGCTATTTATTTTCATTCTGTAAACATCTGCTTCCCTTTCTCCAGGAGGTCTTCAGCCCTATTTGCAGCCTGTGTGTGCTAGTTATCAAGAAGCTGGAGACCCTGTTGCCTGAAAATATGACTGAGGTGACTCTTTTTTTGTGTACATTTGGTACATAGCCTCCCTCTTCACTCTACAATGTTAACATCACTGTATCTTCTCTCTTTACTGTAGGATGCTTTGATGAAGCTCATGGAGGAGGTGTGTGATCTTATACCCCAGAGCTACGAGGACGAATGTGACGATTTTGTCAACAAATACGGGAAACAGATTGTGGAGTTCCTCTTATCCTCTGCTGCACCGCATACGATATGCACTCTTTTGCACCTTTGTATGTTCAAGGAGCAGGCTGTTTCAGGTCAGTCACAAGTTTACGGCGTTTAAATTTGGATGGGTTTTTTTGTCTATTAGTTTGACTTTACACTTCCCCTCTGTGTTTACTCTCAGCTGATTACCCAAAAGTCCCCCCTCGGACTGTAATTCATGCCGCACACTGACTGTGCTGAGCAGACTTCACCTTGGTCCCAACTCCACCCAACCTGAAACTTCCTCTTTCCTCCACTCTGTGTGTGTGCAGCACCCAAATGCCATACCCAAGGTCTGACCATCAGCATGTACCAACACTTGGTGTCCATCAGAGCTCACGACTAAAAACAATCTTTCATAGAAGTTTCAACCGGCTATCCTAGTGTATTCTATCTATAAATTAGTTGCTCAGCTGAGTATGCATCTCTCTATTTCACTTTGCATGAAAAAAACTGTGAAATGACTCTTTTTTCTCTTCATAGTGTGAGGCTTTCATCAACATCTATGGCTCCAGACTGCAGGAGTTTCTGGGAAACCAGATGGATGTTTCAAATGCTTGTGGAGTAAGAGTATAAAAAACATCATATGCACACTGATCTGTTCAACTGTAGTGACTAAAATAACAATTTGAAATCTATGTCTACACATAATGTTACAGATCTTCACAAAGACTGAAGTAAAAAGTATATGCAAACTCACATCATTTACATGTGTTACAGTTTCCCTACTTGTCAAGTCTCAGATGGTTTTCCCCTTCTGTCCTGCAGAGAGCTGATCTTTGTATTGCCTCCAAGAAGTTGGAGCCATTGGGAAAGAACCGTTGCACTTGGGGACCAAGCTACTGGTGCAAAGACATTCAAACTGCTAAGAAGTGTGGTGTAAGTTCAATTCAATCAGTCATTGCTAACTTAGCTGATAGACGTGATGAATAGAACAAGACTGATATTAACATTTAGACCATACAGTGTTTTTTTTTTATTTAACCCTCCTGTTATGTTGCGGGTCAAATTGACCCTTTTAAAAGTCTATTTTAGGTAATATATGCCTTCCAAACCAGCTAAATGCATTATAAAAATCTGGGCAGCATGTGACAGAAGAGGTGTCATGTTAAATTATCAACATCACTTCATAAAAAAAATAAAATCAAAATTTAAAATAAAATAAACAGACAATCAATGTAATCTAAAACTATTGTATTTATATTCAGGGCTTTCCAATGTACATTAAAAAAGTGTTAACATTAATTTTAATGAAAAACGAGCAAGTTATCCTCATTGAACCATGATCTCTGAGAATTAAAGAACACCAATGGACTAAATCTTGATTTAAATGGTTAGAAATGGAGTTAAAAAATTGATTTAAAAAAAAAATGTTTATTGTGATTTTTTGGGGTTCTGACACTTTTGGATAATTGAATATGCCCCGGGTCAAATTTACCCAGGAACATTTTTGCTGTTCCAGAGAAACGAACATAACAGCATTATGCTCTACGATGAATAAGCAACACCCTATTTTTGTTTATAACACACTGCAAGGGTCTGCATGTAGTCAATATGCTCCCTTTGCAGTGAGCATTTCTGAAAGGTTTGACGGTTTTGCAAAGTTAACAAAATTTCACATTTTTTAAATACTGAAAATTAAGGCAAAAATCAGTCCATTTATGTTTACACACATGGGTCTTTCCCTCCCCTGTGTTAATCTGTTCCATGCTTGCATATTACCTACAGTGTATAGTGATAATGTGATCATCAGTTAGCATTTCTTATTTGTCTCTGTTTTTATCTGCAGAACCAGGCCTTCTGTGAGAAGTTCATGTGGAAGCAGTGAAAGTCCTTGCCTGCTCTGAAAATATTTGCACTTTTTAAAAAATGAATTACTTCACCGATTCATGTTTTGTTTTTAAAATGTAATGCACTGATCAACTTTTTTAACGCCTGAGTAAATTGTAAACTTATGTGCTTTTTCAATCAATTCAGGCATAAAGAATTATCATGAGTTCTCCAGCTTGCATGTAGTGTCATAAGACAGGCAGTGATTCAGTCTGGAACGTCAGTTTCTGCAGAGGTGACCAATTTTGTGTTATTTAGTAAACTGTGATATGTTGCTATGAATGTGGAAATTATGAGAACCGTTGTCCATATTTAGAAAGATGAAATTCAGTATATATTAAAGACTATTTGGACAGCTGACGACTGGAAAAACTCTTGGGCTACTTCTTTGTGACTGTGCTTCTGTTCCTTGATCAATATGTACAGTTGTGCTCATGTTTACATACCCTGGGAGAATTTATGATTTCTTGGGTAGTTTCTGTTGTCTTTATGATATAAAAAGAGTAAACACAGTTGTGTGATAAAAAATTTGCTTCACCCAACCACTAACCATGAGTGAAAATAAATGTTTTCTCTGATCATTAATATTCTCTGAAAAATGGCCAAAAAAATGATGATTAATTACAATAACTCAATTTACATCTAATGATTTAGGATTTAAAATTAGCACACAGGCAGAGACACATGTCCAGGTGCTTGTTTATTTAGAAACTTCCACAAAGTAAAAAGATAAAACAGTGAAAATGACAGACATTTACATTTATTTGCTTTTAAAAAAAAGAAAACAAGTATTTTCATTGATTAAATACTCAAGTTCGTTTTCAAAACGGTGACAACAGTTCTGTTTTCTCAGTGAGGAAAATCCTGCGTCACTTACACTGCTGTGTGGTTGTTTGTGTCATCATCACCTCCTTGTCTCTTCCAGATCTAGAGGAGGAAAAAAACAGCATTTGTGAGCTTAGTGAGCATTACACTGCAAATATATGACATCATTTTTTTACTGTACAATCTACTAAACAACTATCTAGTAACAATAAGATACAGTTGATACAGGTTGTGACAGCTGCTGCCAAAGTCCTGATAATTCGCACAAATAACTTAAATATTTTCACCAAATTGTAAGGACTTATTCCTCTGTAACATTAACCACCACCATACAAACAGGTATCCATAAGTCTCTTTAGCAGCTCTTCGGGGAATCATGACAGATCTTTATTTGATAGGGGAGAAATCTCTACACATACACATTTATACCTGGACAAAGAGACTATTGCATAGTAGTTAACATATATGAACTGAATGTATAAGTTACTATGATGTGTCATTCTCATGTATCTATCAAGAGTGTCACAAATCTTTTAAATTTATTTCATTAGTGTTCATTCTGATTGTCAATGTAAACATCTTTTCCCAAAAGTGGCAGACTTTATCTAAAACAATAACTATCAATTTGTAAAGATCTACAGATCACAGTCTTTGTGCCCTGATAACTGTCATTTACACATTGAAATGCCTCCTTAAAAGACTGTGCACATTAGTTACATGGAGTCTGATACCATGTCCTAATTCCTTATGTTCAAGATGAAATAGTTTATTTGAAATGAAACAACAACTTATGTTACCTAAAACTGTTGCTGACTAAACAAAAAAAAGAAGAGGCAATTGGGGACAGGAAGGTACTTTACAACAACAGCTTCAGTTCCCTCACCTGAGAGTCATCAGATCCAGAAACTGTTTCATTTTGTCTTTCATGCATTAGTTGAAGCAAATGACACAGGGAAATTAAATGTTTCTGCCTCTTGACTTCAGGGGAAAAGGAGGACTCTTTAAGTTCTGTAGAACTTGTTTCAGTTGTTTTCTCTGTCATCTCTGCCTCCAGCAGAGCTCATGGAGTCTGCAAACATGCAGCTGCAGACTACTAGAAAGCTGCACATTGTAATATTTTTTTACAAAGTCATAGTTTAGGGCAGGGGTGTCAAACTAATTTAAGTTCAGGGGCCACATACAGCCCAAGTTGATCTGAACCAGTAAAATCATAACATAATAACAACAATTCTAAATGTTTCCCTTTGTTTTAGAAAAAAAAGTACAAGTACATTCTGAAAATGTTCACATTTAATGAACCATCTTTCTACAAAAACAGCTGTTGTATTTTTTGCCATGAGGATTCTCATAGTGGGCCAATTGTTTTACTCTTGAAGCCCTGAAACCTGCTGCGAACACACCAAACACACAGGTTTACCATTCACCTGAAACAGAGTGTAATGTTTACAGCAAAATAACAGATAGATTGTAATAATGAAGAAGGTAAAGTTGACTATTTTGGACCCCTCAGCTCCAGCATGAACAGTTTGCTTGCTGGACAGTGTTGTATGCAGAGGTGTCATCTTTTTTCTCACTTTGAGAAAAAAAAAAGTCCTGGAGCACCGTTCAGGTGCGCTTCGTCAGCACTATGATTTTATGTGACCCCCAGAGGACAAATTTGAAATAGTAGTTACTTTTATTGACAAATTGCAGTTAATGTCTTCTCTATAATTTTTTCACTTTGCAAAGTCGTTTTGCGGGCCGGATTGAAACCTCTGGCGGGACGGTTTTGGCCTGCGGGCCGCCCGTTCAACATCCCTGGTTTAGGGCTTTTTTGTCTTTATGCCATAGGAGAGCCAAAGAGAGACTGCAAATATGGGGAGTAGAGAGCGGGGGAAGACATGCAGCAAATGGTCGAGGCTGGGATTTATAGCCTCTGTATATGGGGTGTGCAGCCAATCTGCTAGGCTAACGGCGCCTCCTACAGTATGATCTTAAAAGCAATTTTTAATACTCTTTTTCTGTCATACATTTCTATATCAGTTACCCTTTGAGGAGGGGATCGATATACAAAACATCCTCCTTTTGCTTGACAAAGCTTATCTTGATTGGCTTTCTGTTTAAAGGCCTTTTTTCGACCAGAGGGACTTTACCCCGGAACTACGTGTGTTTCGACCGGTGGACCCAGGGTCTAAATTTAGTTCAGGGGTAGATAATCTCCCCCCCTAAAAAGCCCCTGCTAGGGGGGTAGTACTTTTCAAAGGTTGCAGAGCTTTTGGAGGGCAGGGCCTGCAATGCTGAACATGTCTGATCGGTAGATTACCTGCAGTGTTTTTATTCCACCTGCCATCCATAATAACATCACACAAGATCAAAATGCAGACGTCTTGTATCTTTGTGCAGAAAACTGTCAAGACCATAGTGGCCTGTTTAAAATAAATATGCAAGTTACTTCTTGGAGCATTTATCCTTTATCTATGCAGTCAAAAAAAGAGTGGGGAGTAGTGAGTGGGCTATGACATGACAAGACTCATGGTGGTATGAAGTCGAATCAACCACCTGCTTTAACCCTGAGCTTAACATGTACCCCTCAGTGGCTCTTTTCTATCATTAATTTCATATCGCTGCAATTGCCGCAGAATAGTAGAACTTAAATACCATGTAAGTAGTTCACAACATAGTCAGATGCTGTACTGTAGAACTGCCTTAACTTTTAAACACATTAAAATATTCTGTGAATTCAAGCAGATTAAGTGTGGTGATCTCTACTACTCATGTTCACAGAAAACTGAAAGCCAGGCCTCAGGAAACATTTTCAGACATTAGTAGAATAAGTGGGAGACTTACCTGGATGTAAGCCTCAGACAGTGTGATCATTTGGGGGAGAATATCAGTCACCTGCAGGTCCTGCATCTCATACCACTTCCCTGTACCCTGATGAAACAGAGACATATGGTTTATGATAACACAACACTAGCTTCGTCAAAGTATAACTTAAATATATGAATTAAAGATGTTTGATAATGACACCTCACAAGAGCCAATTGTCAGAAATATCTCTCTTCAACCTACATGATGGAGAACATGTATTCTGTAGGCTCCCTCAGTGGGTTTCCCATCATGCACTACGTTGGCGACAAGGTCGTAAGTTGTGTGTTTCTCTGTAACTTGAGCTTCTTCTGTCAAGTACTCACGAAGGTCTACGTTCCTGTTGAAGCGTACACAAAATGATAACATAAACAAGCGAGCATTAACAGACAAAGTACACTAAAAATAAACAAACAAAACAATTCTGAATATGCACATTCTGAATCAATGCTACATCTTTAGTTTAACTATACATAAACAGTACTTACGTGATAGGGAAGTTAACAATGGTGGGATTCTTTTCCACAAAGAAGTTGTTCTTGGTGAATCTTTTGATGCAAAAGATGAGGTATGGTGGCAGTTTGGTCAGCTGGAACCTTTTGAGAAAATTCTCTTTGTAGGTTTTGTATTCCTGAGACAGGAAAGAGTGCACAGATCTTTAGAATGCTCAGTCACATCCCGTATCGACTACTGCAAGGCCCTCCTCACCGAACTCCCCACCTAACTCATCAACAGACTGCAAATCATTCAGAACTCTGCCACCCGGATCATCACCCGCACCAAATCATCTGACGACCACATCACACCTGTTCTCATTCAACTTCACTTGCTCCCTGTAAAATACCGCATCCACTATAAAAACATTCTCCTTACCTACAAAGCTCTCCCCAACCTGGCCCCCACTTTCCTCCGCGACCTCCTTAACAAATACACTCCCTCCTGCTCCCTCCGCTCAATCTCTACTGGATTCTTAATGCCACGCCTCAGTACCATGGGTGCCCGAGCCTTTAGCTGCTCAGCACCCAGACTCTGGAACTCCTTCTCTCCACACATAAGACAGCCAGACTCCATCACATCATTCAAATCCCAACTCAAAACTCACTTGTTCAAACAGGCATATTCACTCTAACTGGACTGCACTTCACTAGTTTTTATTTTTTTATTTATTTATTTGTTATTTCTTGTTTGTTTTAATTATGTCTTAATGATGAATGTTTTTATTCTCTGTAAGGTGAACTTGGTCGACTTGAAAGGCGCCCCCAAATAAAATGTATTATTATTATTATTAGAAGAATGCATAGCATCTTCAACATTCCCTTACCATTAATACATTTTGTTAACCATCTAGTATCATGCTACAATAATTATTCATCAGCACCACAGACTTTTGCATTGCAAAGTTGCATTAAATCATGTTTCATATTCTTTTTTGTTTTTTTAAATAACACATTAAGAAAAGAAGGTGTGCGTGAGTATATACCTTCTCTGTGCTGCCAGTGAACTTCCCCAGGATGTTAAAGAGAGGGACCTGTGGGATAATAAGCTGCTCCTTTTCGTCCTTGTAAAGTGGAGCAGTCGGGAGGTCAAGGGTCAGAAACAGAAAGGTAGACTCAGACATCTGCTCCTGGTACTCCTCTGTTACCAGCAATGCCTCTTTCTCCTCTGGTAGCTGGGAAACAAAATCAATAAATAAACAAAAAAATAAGACAAACATTCATATCAAAGAACTAAAGAGGTGGTAAGAGGCACATGCAGGTAACTTACTAAATCTGGATGTGGAAGTTTCTTCGAGAAGATCCGCATGGAGCCTTGAAATGCCTTTGTGATGATTGCTGAGAGCAGAAAGAACATTGTTAACCTGTATTGTTTGTTAACAATGAGACATTAAAATCATGTACAGACTAATTTAACCTTTAAAATGAAAAATTCACTCACATTGCAGTTTTTTCTTTTACAAATGCATAATTAGTTTACCCTCTCGTATATCATATTCAGTACATCAGTAATTGAGTTGTAAATCATATATCATACTTACAAGGTTTCTTTTTTGTGCCTCCTAGAGCACCATGCAAAGCATTCAGGAACCATGTCATGAAGTCCACAGCATCTCCTGCAGAACAGAGAACAAAAAATCAGCACCACAGCCTTGTGTCTTATAGAGATACGTGTGTTTTAAACACATTTTTATTTTTTTATTCAGCTTTTTACTTAATATTTGGCATTGTACAGTGCTAGGGACTCTGTCAGGAGAAGCATTACCTTGCTTGGTAATTTGGAAGTTCTTCTTGCTGCACAGAACCACAGCCTGCAGCATCTCATGAGGAGACACATGAGCCTTGAAGTTTCTTGGATTCCAAAGTTTGCGCATTAGTTCACCAAACCTCTGCACCAAGAGGAACATGATGTCCCCTGGTGGCCTGCGGATTCCCCTGTAGTTTTCTTCCTCCAGGAAATAGTTTCTCAATGGTGGAACATTGGAAAAAGCCTAAGAGGTAAATTTGAAATGGTTGATAATATCATAAAAGCTTATGACAGATTCCATAAAATGTAGGATGATTCATTTATTCATACCTGTAACACCACATTGGCATAGTCATTGGCTTTGATGTTGTTGAGTCCTACAATGCCTGGCAAGTAGGTCGTACCATCGTATGCTCGGTACAGCTTTCCCTGCTTGTCCAGCCCTGAGATGTGCTGCTTGGTGAAGGTTGGCTTCAGCACATACTGTGGAGACATAGAGAAAATGTAAACAAGTGGAAAACACAACGGTCCTGTTTGTAAAGTTAAGAATGTTCAACTTAGCATCTTAATACTGGTAATGAAATACTTAAGTATTAGCATTTGTGCAAACATGTGCTGTCAGTGCATAACAGTGTAATCTTGGATAATTTGACTGTGATGCAATATTTAGGACCAGGATCAAATCATGTGTCCACTATACCATGACATAAAGCTTGGTACATAGACAGATAAATCATATTAATATTCATTAAATAAATAAAGTTGAGTTGAGTTGAGTTGAATTAAAGGGATTTACTTTTATTTTCTAAGTGATAGTGCTAAACCTAAAATTTACTTCACCATTTGATTTCACAAGTGTAACAATAGCATGCCATGGGCCTGTATCACAATATCTTGACTTGCCGTGATGTCTTCTAGGGAAGAGTCGATGATCTCGTAGTTGTCTGGCAGACAGTAAAACTTGAGTGTGTGCAGGTTCAGGAACACATGATGAGTAAACTGCACACTGTGAGTGTAAGCATGGGACTTAAGACCTCTTCCTAAAAGGACATGCATGAGCAAATCAGTACAAGCACATGGAGGAGTGTTTCATCTGTGGTTTATATGTCAGACACATCACCTACCTTGAAAGTATTTCCCACATATAAGACAAGCGTATACATTGATGTGGGAGAGGGAGATGGAGCAGAGTTTCTCAAAGTCAAAGTCCAGCACACTCCTGATGGATAAACAAACAAAAGAGGGAATCAGCTGCAGAGTACAAAGAATGGGGCTAAATATTCTTTGACGCTTACTTATGTACATTCAGCATTACCATACCTGTTTATAGTGTCAAGGTAAGGACAGTGACGGCTTCTCCGGTCCTCTATTACACGTCCCCGGCTTGTTTTGGGCGCAACTATAACAGGCAGTGGAAAAAACCGAAGAATAACTCAATAAATAAAACGGAGCAATATTGTAAAATATTCCATAACATATTTTATTATTATATTCATCTACTACATGTGCACTCTGGTTAAGTTAACTTATTTCATGTCTTTAAAAGTACTTCTTTACCTTTCTTTGTATGGATAATGTTCTTCATTTTATTTAGAATTTTTGGATTGTGTTTAGGTTTCTATATTTATTGTCCTTACTGTCTTGTTGTGTCCATACTGTCTTGCTGTGTATATACTGTCTTGTTGTGTCCTTACTGACTTGTTGTGTCCTTACTGACTTGTTGTGTCCTTACTGACTTGTTGTGTATATACTGTCTTGTTGTGTCCTTACTGACTTGTTGTGTCCTTACTGACTTGTTGTGTCCTTACTGACTTGTTGTGTCCATACTGTCTTGTTGTGTCCTTACTGACTTGTTGTGTCCATACTGTCTTGTTGTGTCCTTACTGTCTCCTTCCTGTCTTGTTGTGTCCTTACTGACTTGTTGTGTCCTTACTGTCTTGTTGTGTCCATACTGTCTTGTTGTGTCCTTACTGTCTCCTTCCTGTCTTGTTGTGTCCTTACTGTCTTGTTGTGTCCATACTGTCTTGTTGTGTACTTACTGTCTTGTAGTGTCCATACTGTCTTGTTATGTCCATACTGTCTTGTTGTGTCCTTACTGTCTTGTTGTGTCCATAATGTCTTGTTTTGTCCTTACTGTCTTGTAGTGTCCATACTGTCTTGTTGTGTCCATACTGTCTTGTAGTGTCCATACTGTCTTGTTGTGTCCATAATGTCTTGTTGTGTCCTTACTGTCTTGTTGTGTCCTTACTGACTTGTTGTGTCCTTACTGACTTGTTGTGTCCTTACTGACTTGTTGTGTCCTTACTGACTTGTTGTGTCCATACTGTCTTGTTGTGTCCTAACTGTCTCCTTCCTGTCTTGTTGTGTCCTTACTGACTTGTTGTGTTCTTACTGACTTTTTGTGTCCATACTGTCTTGTTGTGTCCTTACTGTCTTGTTGTGTCCTTACTGTCTTGTTGTGTCCTTACTGTCTTGTTGTGTCCTTACTGTCTTGTAGTGTCCATACTGTCTTGTAGTGTCCATACTGTCTTGTAGTGTCCATACTGTCTTGTTGTGTCCTTACTGTCTTGTTGTGTCCATACTGTCTTGTTGTGTCCATACTGTCTTGTAGTGTCCATACTGTCTTGTTGTGTCCATACTGTCTTGTTGTGTCCATAATGTCTTGCTGTGTCCTTACTGTCTTTTTGTTAAGTACCACTGTTCCATTCACCACGTCAAATTACTTGTGTGTGCGAGCTCACTTGGCAATAAAGCATCCTTGAATATTGAGTACTCGTGCGCGTGAAAATAAGTTAGCAAAACAAGCTAGCTAACCTAGCCAACGTGTTGTTGGACGAAACTGAACTTTCTCGAGCTACAAAGAAAGAACTGGAACTACGTTGTCTTTACTTAATCAAGTTTAATCCCCTTTACTGTGGTAAATTATGCCCCGACTGTCTGTCAGTGCACAACTCACTTTTATGTGTCTTCTGGTACAATTAGCTCTCGGCTAACCCGCGTAGAACAGACGTGGTAGTCAACAAACTTACCTATGTCTTCATCATCATCGTCCACCTCCTCCTCCTCTCTTTCTCGTTTCAGAGAAATCATCACAGCAGATAGCTTGCGAGCTCTATATTGAGAATAACGAACAGAGCACGTAATATGTTTCTTGCATCGATGAATGGGTCAAGCAAAGTGCGCTTCGGAACTCGCGGTGCCAAACGGCCGACCAAGACCTAACCAGGAGTTAGAATCTACCCAGCTCGCTGCAAAATGGCCAGTAATTAAAGTAGCTTGTTATTTCGTGGCAGTATAACGCAATGTTTTATTATATCTTATGGAATATGACTTTTGTCTTTGCCGGGAACTTTAACAATTACTAGATATTACTACTTGTAAACTCCGGGATAGTTACAATTGGACAACAACTTACCGTTAGCTAGCATGTAGCTTTTTGTGAGTGGGCATGGATCTGAGTTAGACTTGTTATAAATAACAGCGTTTTTAACCTCTCAAATCCAACAACCGTGCTGGAACTGTATGTTGAAATGGATATATTAGGGGACGATGAATTGCAAGAGCTGAAATACAAACGGGGAGGCCGATTGGATATGAGCCACGGCTTCCTACACCATATCCGGAGGAACCAGATTGCTAGGTGATATACTCGACTACCGCTAGCTCATGCAGTTAGCCAGCTGACTATCTCCAAACATTCATTCAGCCTCATACTTTATCATACCCACCACACTGTTTACCTCTGGCACAACTTCGAGAGTGCAAAGGTTCATCGGTAGGGCAGAAAGGAACCCATGCACAAGCTCTTGGGCTCTAATAGTGATATACAGGGAGGTTGCACAGGCCTGTTTGCCAAAGTTATCAGTGATTTTTAGGTCACTGGAGCAACACAAGTTACCTGCTTGTTGCCCAAAATAGAGGATTCGGTGAGATTGATCTTTTTAAACAGGACCGTAGTGAAATACATTTACAATCAGTGGTGGACAAAGTAAACAGCTTCATTACTTAAGTCAAAGTATAGATACTCCATGTCAAATATTACTCCAACACATGTGAAAGTTGTTCTGTCAAATTATTACTTGAGTTAAAGTACTGAAGTACTTCCTTTTAAAAATACTTAAGTATTCAAAGTACTTCTTAAAATATCTCAAAACATTGTATTTTCACAATACATATGTGCATTCAAGAATACATGGGAGTACATTCTGTTTAATTGTTTATTTAGAAACCGTCACTTGAAATCTCTAAAAAATATATCATGGAATAAAAACAGACACTAAGTTACTCCAAGCACAGACAACTTAGTTTGAAATGTTCATCTGGAATGAAACATCGCTTTCTCGGGTTTGACAGTGAATGTTTGTATGTTTGGGCCTATTTTATACAGTCTATGGTTTGGGCAGAGAGGGAAACAGGGGGAACATTTCAAACGATACGTATCATTCTTCATTTCAAAAACCTCTAACACGGGCTGGAGATATGGACATGGGTGCTCATGTGGAGAATTATAGCCATCATTACCACCTCTAAATGAACTGCCTGGTCTGAGTGAAATTTGCTCTGCGTTTGCTCCACAAATTCATGAGCTGACTTCAAAGCAAAAGTAGCGAGTAACTAGAGCATTGATAGAAATGTAGTGGAGTAAAAAGTACAATAATTTTCTTCTGAATCTAGTGGAGTAAAAATAATAAGTATCCTCAAAAAATAATACTCCAGTAAAGTACAGATACTCAAAAAATGTACTTAAATACAGTACTCAAGTCAATTTACTTTGTTACTTTCCACCACTGGTAATAATTATATAAAGAGTTCATACGTTGTACATTTGACCACAGACTTTGTTCTAAATGTTTTATCCTCAAGCCAATGCTGCGTTCTTATTTTTCCCGATTTTCAGGGTTTATAAACTATGATATCATAACAAGTTAACTATATGTCTTGGTCATCGTTGACAAACAACAGCTATATAAAAAGAATAAAGTACACAACTATAGCAAATGAGTATAAAGTGTGTTGATGTCAGAAGTTTACTGATTGCTTTAAAGCCCTTAACTAAAAAACGTAAATTTTTTATAAACAATTGTAACAATATAAGTTATTGCATGTTTTAAAAGTAAGTGCTTTAAGAGCTGTGGGAAATGTTGCATTGTGGGATTTTTTAAGCTCATACAGTGGATAGCAAAAGTCTACACACTTCTGTTAAAATGCAAGGTTTTGTGATGTAAAAAAAAATGAGACCAAGATAAATCATGTCAGAACTTTTTCCACTTTAATGTGACCTATAACACGAACAATTCAACTGAAATTTTTTTTTTTATCTTTTAGGGGGAAGAATAAAAACTAAAAAACTAAAATAACGTGGTTGCATAAGTGTACACACCCTTTAACTAATCATTTTTGAAGCACCTTTTGATTTTAGTACAGCACTCAGTCCCCCAAAAGCATGATTCTGCCCCCACCATGCTTCTCTGTGGGTCTGGTGTTCTTTATGTGATGTGCAGTGTTGTTTTTACGCCAAATATACCTTTTGGAATTATGGTCAAAAAGTTCAGCCTTGTTTTCATCAGACCATAAAACATTTGATGTTTTTGGGAGACTTCACATATGTTTTTGAAACATTTTGCTGGGCTTGGATGTTTTTCTTCATAAGGAAAGGCTTCTGTCTTGCCAGCCTACCCATAGCTGAAACATATGAAGAATAGGAGAGATGTTGTCACATGTAGTACACAGTCAGTACTAGTCAGAAATTCCTGCAGCTCCTTTAATGTTGCTGTGAGCCTCTTGGAAGCCTCCCTGACCAGTTTTCTTCTCGTCTTTTCATCAGTTTTGGAGGGATGTCCAGTTCTTGGTAATGTCACTGTTGTGCCATATTTTCTCCACTTGATGATGACGGTCTTCACTGTGGTCCATGGTATATCTAATGCCTTGGAACATGTTTGTACCCTTCTCCTGACTGATACCTTTCAACAATGAGATCCCTCTGATGCTTTGGAAGCTCTCTGTGGACCATGGCTTTTGCTGTAAGATGTAATTGAGGAAATGTCAGGAAAATCCTCCCAGAACAGCTGATCTTTATCAAGATTAATCAAAGTCACTTTAAATTGTGACAGGTGTTTACTGACTACTATTTGTCATGAGTTTGAATGTGATTGTTTATTATGAACACAGCCACATCCCCAGTTATAAGAGGGTGTGTATACTTATGCAACCACAATATTTTAGTGTTTTATTTTTTATTCTTCCCCATAAAAGATTTTTTTTAAAAATTCAATTGAATTGTTCATGTTATAGGTCACATTAAAGGTGGAAAAAGTTCTGATATGATTTATCATTTTTTTTGCATCACAAAACCTTGCATTTTAACAGGGGTGTGTAGACTTTTGCTATCCACTGTATATGTTTACCAGTAACCAACAGGTAATACAAACAGAGGCAACAACAGTGATTTGAAAGGAGTAGTTTATTACAGAGCATAAGGACTACCCAGTCAAGACATGAAGCATTACAATATGAGCTACTTGTTCCTTCTGTAGTTGAATGCATGTTGGCAGGAGGGAGAAAAGCAAATGGGGGGTAGAGGAATTATGTTTATTTATAATGTTTATTTCTTGTTTCTTGCAGAGATGATTACGACAAGGAGGTGAAACAAGCCAAGGAGGTGAAACAAGCCAAAGAGCTTCAGCGGCGAAGACATACAACAACTCCAAGACGTCCCCGTCGACCTGACATCCAAGTGTACAATCCCCGACGTAGACGTAAGTTTAATATGTTTTGTTATGTTTAGCCGTCAAAAGTTCAGCAGTGAAGACATTGTGTATGTGTGTGCTAATTTTTCAGATGGTTCTGAGCCAGGAGCTAATGCTGAAGAGTGGAACGAGAGTGGGTCAAGCACAGAGACAGAGACTCAAGGCACTGAACTGTTCTGGCTCGACTATCAGGCCGACTGTGGCACTATAACCTCCTTCCTTGTGCACAAGGTTGATGCTCAACCCAATTGAATGATTTTTTTTTTTTCTCTTGCTCTTGGAACTATTTAACTTTGTTATTCTCTTAATTCACTCTTGTTGTTTCTCTTTCTAAAGGAAGACCGGCCTGAGAAAGTGGTGGAACGTGTTGCAGAGAAGAACATCCTCGATTCAGCCATGAGGGCAGCACTACGGACTCGAATTCGAAAAGAGATTGACATAAGACGAGACAAACGCTGACATCATTTTCACTGTTGACAGTGTTAGGTGCATACTGAGGATCCCGGGATCTTGTACAGTGGGTGTCAGAGCAGATATCTGTGTTTAATGGCCCAAGAATACAACGCTTTCATCTGTACAAAACAACTAACATAGACTGCACGGCTGAGCGTTAACGTAACTGTCAGATAATGATAATTATGTATCACCCACCTTGGACTGTTACCTCGTTCATGACATTGTACACCTTCAAGATGTGTCAGTTGTTCCTTTAACAGTTAAACTCATAAGAAGGAGGCTCTTTGTTAGAGAACTCTGTTAATCTTCCTCCATTTTGAAGCTGTCCTATATTTTCTGTGTTTACAAGATCAAGTTTTCATAAACAGAATTTCATTTTTGTTTGTTTTTGTAAAATGTGTTGTTAACAGAACATCAGTCTGTTCAGGATCTTTTATGAGAAATGTGAGAAGTAAGTTTCGTTCCTTTTTGATGCTGAGAGTTTATGTGGCCATGATGAATTTTTTTTGTCTTTTTATGTTGTTTTCAATATTCTAATTTATTATGAGATGTGTAGAAAATTTATATTTTTGATACAGTAATATTTTTTGAGGGCACAACTCTCTTCATATAAAATGACATAAAACATAAAGCCATTTATTATGGTCCAATGTGTGTGATGTTCACTTGTGAATTTAAACAGCCATAAATTATGTATGTTTTTTAAGAATTACAGAGTAATTTTGATCACTTCTTACCTTTTAATATACATCATTCGGAAAAAATGTGCATATTCACAATATTTGGTTACAGCAAATACTATTTCGGTTTTACAACCTCAATTCCAAAAAAGTAGAGACATCGTGTAAAATATGAATGAAAATATAATTTGATGGTTTACATATCATTCAGACACTGTATTTAAGTGAACATAGTGCACAGACATGATATGTGTTGAAGCTGAAAAGATAGATTTTATGAAGAATATAAGCTTATTTTTCAAATGTAATGCCAGCCACACATTTCCAAAAAGTTGGGACAGAGACATGTTTACCATTGTGTTGCATCATTCTTCTTTTAAAAGCATTTTGTAAACATATGGGAACAGAGGAGACCAGTTTCTGGAATTTCTGACAGTAAAGAATTATCTTCTTGCTTGATATAGAATTTCAAGTTTGGGTTCATCTCTCTTAAATCTTTGTTCCACGATGGACCAAATATCTTCAATGGGTAACAAGTTGAGACTGCAGGCAGGCCAGCTTAGCATCCAACTATTTTACCACAGATCCATGCTGTTGTAATATGTGCAGAATGTGGTTTGCAAATTTCTTGCTGAACTATGAAAGGTGTACCCTGAAAAAGGCATCATATATTGGATATGGATATATTGTAAAGCATAAATAGAGCCTTCTCAGATGTGTTAAAATGCATCCCCATACTCTCATGGTTATTAGCTTTTTAACTCTGCACTGATAACAAGCCGGATGATCCTTCTCCTCTTTAGAGCAGAGGATACTGCATCAATGATTTCCTAAGAATGTCAAATTTAGTTTTGTTTTACCACAGGAGAGGTTTCAACTTCCCTGCAGTCCTCTTTAATTGGGCTTGGGCCCAGAGAGGTTGCTAGAGCTGCTGGATCATGTTTGTAGATGGTTTTCTCTTTGTATGTTATAGTTTTGACCTGCAGTGTGGATGCAGTTACAAACTGTGTTCACAGACAATGCTTTTTGGAAATTATTTTTAGCCCATGCAGTGATTTCCACTATAGAGTCATAACTTAATGCAATGTCATCTGAGGGCCCAAGAACCATAAGCAGCCACTGTTGGTTTTTGGCATTGACCCTTTTATACAGAGATGTCTTTTGTACATGATATTTTATACTGTAGGTGATGAAATCCCCAAATTCACTGCATTTTAATGCTATGGAACATTAAGATAAGATAAGATGAGATATTACTTTATTGAATTCAGTTGTTACAGCAACCCAGACATAAGTAAAATCAAAAAGAAGTTTCAATAAGTAAAATAAAATAAGTGAAATAAAAATAGATAAATGAAGTTAGAGTACAATTTAGACATATACAGTGTTACAAATGGAATTTAGATAAATACAAATGTTACAAATGGAATTTAGATTAAATAGCTATAATTAAAGGCAGTATTAAAAAGGTTTCAGTAGTGACAGGTTGACATGGTGTGATTATGGTTGGTAATTACAGATTAAGCAATAAAAAAATAAAATATGGGTATGTAATATGACCGTGAGCTGTAGTAAACAATAATAATGTAATATAACATAATATAATAATTAATATTATTCTGAAATTGTTTAACTATTTGCTCACACAGTCTCTCACAAAGTGGTGAACATCTTCCCATCTTTACTTCTGGGAGACTTTGCTTCTCTAAAATGCCTCTTCATTCCAAGTCATGTTACTAACCTGTTGCAAATAAACCTATTTAGTTTAGAGATATTCCTCTTAAGGTTTTTTTTTAGCTTACACATTTTTGTTTTGTTTTCCCTGTCCCATCTTTTCTGAAACATGTTGCTGAAACATTTTTCAGTTTCAGAACTTGATATGTTGTCTTTGCACCATCAAAATCATTTTTTTCAACATTTTAAACAGTGTCCCAACTCTTATAGAATTGTGGATGTAGTTGACAAATGGATGTGTTTTTCATCATGTCCTCAGCAGGTGGCAGTGTGAAACAGAGTTTCTGCTCTGTAGTAGTGCAGGCTCTATCATGTATAAAAAGAAGTCAAGTTTTGTCCATCAGTGCGAAGAGACAGAGATAATATAAGTGAGTAAAAGGTGCCATTAACATTTAAAAATATGTCATTGGTTCTGCTTTTGTCAAACGTGTCAACCTTGTTACTTTAAAGGGAGACACTCAGCTGCTAAACTTTGAGTTCTCAGGTTCAGAGGTGTATAATCTTGGGTGTTTGCATCTGATAATCATATGGTTAATTAACTTAAAATAGAGGGTAGAAAGGTTCTTTCATTTGTGTCTTAACAATCAACTAAGTTAAGAGACATGCTAGTATGAAAAGAAGTTCACATTTTGTTTGAAACTTGCTTGTTATCAGTCCGAGATACAATTGTTTCATCACTGCAAAAACAAAATAGAACCTTTTGTCTTCATCCAGCAAAACATTTCTTGTGCCAAGAGCTTCCCCCTGACTTTACTTCTGGGTATCACTTTATTTCCACCGTATCTTTTTTTTTATATTGGACATTGTTTAATCCCCTTGCCCCCCAAACCTGGAGGATTGCTTTGCTTTTTTTTTTGCCCCCTGAGACAAACTGAGCTAGTTAGAACCAGCCAAGAGTGTTCTCAGTAATCCTTTCCCAGGGGCCCTGAGACCCAAAGCTGATGTGAAGAAGAGGGATCTAAAGCTGTGGATCACAAACTGAGCAGTCCTGGAGCATAGAAACAACAAAAAATATGTATCTCAAGTAATAAATTCCACTTTAAACCTTTTATTCCAGTAGTATATTGCTTTAATTTGTCTGTACCCCAAAAACAAACAAATAGCAGTCTTTTTTTTTCCATCCTGAGCTGTAAAGTTGGAACAGACGGTTCTACAAACATCAACCGGCCGTAGAAAAAGCAAAGCAGAGTGAACATCTGAACTGACAAGCTGTTAATCCAGGGCAGAGTAGGAGATTAACTCATTGTTTTTATAAATGCATGAAAATATGCACTCTTCATCCTCTGACCACTTTGCAGGCCAAGTGTTATGCAAAGCCTTGACAAGGAGTAGCAGCCTCTGTGATGCTATTGGTGGAGCTGAGCCACACCTCCTTCTCCAGCTCACTCCTCATTCTTCACTCAGCATGTGACTCCGGTTATGAGAGGCTGGGGGCACATTCCCCTTTTCACCTACTCAGATACCCATCGGGTTATATCCTGTTTCACTATTTCTCAATTGGATGAAAATGACCCAATCAAAACTCTCACCTTCCAATGGTCTACTGTTTGTGTAGCAGTAGGATAACAATATTACGAAATGCACAACCTGATGTTTTGTACTTCACAGCATGGGTAAAACATATATATTTTTTAAAGAATTCAAATATTTTTTTTACTAACATATATGTTACGAAACACAAGATTAGACTTAATTCGTCAGCATTTAAACACTGCCAGATATGTGGCCTGTCATTTTATGTAATTAGACATTAATGAGCTATGATGCACTGTTTTGCACTTCTCTCTGAACCACTGAAATATATTCTGGAAATAGATGTAGATGCATGTGTAGCAACCTTGAACAATATGATTTTATTTTAAAAATATATAAAATTCCGAGGTTTGCCTTTTGTTTCACTGACAGAGTATAATCAAATACACAAATTGACTCTGGGTTTTTACCACCACTGCCAGCAATTATTATGTCTCCTTCAACAAACACTCAGACATCTGTCACTGTTTTGTAATCTTTGCCAATATCACATTAATTGTTAAGATTCATACAGTGAGGTCATATACTTGTGGATTTGAATATGACAAACAAAACTGCACTGCTAAACCTTTAAGTACACAATATCTGTTGTGCCTGTCTATTTGTCCATCATGGCAAACACAGGAGTATTTAACTTCAAGTTTGAATGTGTATATTTACAGTCCATTTAGTCTTTCTTATTTGTTTTTTCTATTACACATCCCTTCAGGCAAAGGGCACAGTTTTCTTGAGTTCTCTTGTTTTTTGGGGGGTTTTTTATGCAATTTAGCTGAAATAAACTAGTTCAATAAGCTTAAGGTAATCTGGGATAGAAGACACCATTTTCTTTGTTTAGCTTGGGTCAAAGCGGCTTACACTTATTTTTGACTGTTTTATTTTTAATTACTAAACGTTTTCTTATCTGAAATCTTGAACCAATGACATTGTGTACAAGACAGGTTGGGTTTTGGCAGCCATTGAGTCTAATTCTGCTTTGATAACACTTTCACAGCTATTGAAAATACATTTGCACAATAGTGCAGATCAAACTGACACAGCTGGATTTAAAGGAGCATTTGTGTTTGGTTTAAACCTTGTAACTTTATTCAGTACTTAAGATTGTTATGATGGGAAGATGTTTTTATCTAACACACCCAAGACAACCATGAACATCTACAGCCGGCTTGACACACTATACACACAAACTTAAAAAATTTTTTTTTTGCTTAACCTAATGATGATTTTTGTATTAACTTATTATCAATAAGTATTAATGTAAGCCAATAATATGTTTTGAAACCAAGAGGTTTGAATTTTAGTAAAAGTTGAGCCATAATTATTTATAATTTTGCAGCATAAGACAACAGTGGAATGTAGAACACTGTAATCAGCATTATGTGTTTGACTTTTTAAAAATCCCAAACTGTTATAGCAAATGATAAACTCTTTAAACAGTGTGAGGAAAGGAAGGGAGAACAGTTACAGGCTTTACTTTAACTTTCCTGCCAAAATACAGTAGAGCAAGAGCAAGATGCTACAGATATTGCATCAGCTGTCACCCAATCCTTCCTATTTATTACTCTGAACTCTATTACTCTCTATTACACTAAACAGCTGACCTATGTCCTGCCCTCCCACTATGACCCTTCATCCATACTTCTCAATAGTGTGCTCTGCACTTGTTGTGAGAAAATTGAATGGAGACAGTATCTTCTGTTAAAGTGTTTGGTCTCAACATCAGGCTCTGTTTGGGTCTCCACAGTGTTTTGTTTGGTTTCATTTGCATGCAGAGAACAGGTGGTGCCATGGTTCAGTGCTTGTTCAGATCATCATAAGAATAATCAGATCGGGTGTAGTATTAATGTGGTGGCATGCTCTTGAGTAGTACCCAGACTGTTACAGTGACAGCAGAGTGCATTTAAGGTTCAGCAGAGCTATGATACTGATGCAGTGTAGAGGTGATCCTGCCCATTCAAGGCCGTGAAAGTGACACTCCAGAACAACCCTCCACTATTCACAGTTAAATATAGACGTCACACTGAGCCCAAGTGGCATTGGAAACGCACAGCTGCTGTGGTTGAACTGCAAACAGGACTGCTGGCTTTAATTTGATGCTGTTACTTGAGTATGAATACTTCTCATGGCTTAATATACTGTAACTGTAGGGATGAACTTTCAGAATGAGCTGACGAGGGAACAAGGTGCACTTCCAGGAATTATTTAGGTCCATAAAATGACAGCCAATAATCCCTTTAAGGAGACTGAGGTTTGGATAGGTAATATTTTTAAGTAGTAGTTCATTTTAGAATTGTGATTTTGAAAACACTTCACACATTTATGCAAATTCTTGAAAGTGTGTTATAGCACAAAAAATAATGGTAAAGAATCAATGCAAACCCCAGATATACTATTTCCTGCACTCATTTGGATTCACAAGTGCACCTGAAAAAGTATGTTTCATTTTAACTCTGTGGGGTTGCCATAGACTCCATAAGTACCTTTAATGCCAGTCTCCATAGATCTGACCTAATTTGTATCCACAACATTTGCAGACTACAGAATCCATTCATTAATTGACAGAGCTTGCAGGATTTGTGTGTCACAGTGACAAAGCTAATTATAAGGAAAGAGCTCTCTGGATTAGGTGTACAGGCCTGAACAAGCTCCAGAGGTTATTTTGCGAGAACTGGATTTGATGCTCAAATCTACCCAAGTGAATGAGTTTCATTCAGGATGTGCAAAACACAGAAGCATTGAAAGATGTGATAATTTTTTTTCCCAAGATAAATTCAGATCATTTTTTAAATTAAAAATAACACTTCATATAATCCAATGGTATTATAGTATCATTTTGTACTGCTGTTACATTTTCTTGTATTTCCTGTATGCTGAGTTTTACTTATTTCATAACATACTCCTGCTTGAGGCGCTGAAGAGAAAGCTTCGTCCAAACTTGTTTGAGTGAATACTTTGACAGATGATTGATGTTCTTTCTGCAACCGTTTGAGTTACTTGACATGGCATTTGTGTAATCTTTCCATTAAATCTTGTTACGTAATTTTACAGTTGTGTAATTTGTTTTTTTGAGCCTCTTACAGTTATGTCAGCTACAGGTAGATTTCCAACAATCACAATCAGTGTAACAGTTGATCAATTACACCAGCTTATGAAGAAATATGTGTTGCATCACAACGGCAACGTTACACAGTCAGAAAGCAAGAGATATACAACATCACCACCAGTTTACATTTTGGGCAATCCTGGAGTTTTGCCGTCATGTTAATATGCTAATTTGTAATAGGATTATTGACACAGCTCAAAGCTTAACTCCTATTTGTTCATCCTGGGGTGTGTTTGTGTTACCTCAGAGTTGTTGTAGGATCTTATTGACAGCATAAATTGTACACAGGCTATCTTTACTTCTGTCTTACAGTACATTTTACTACCATGTGCATTTGCTTATGCTAAACAATCATCTATAGTTTGAACTCAGTAAATGTAAAGCTTCATACGACACAACCTTGGTAAGTTTAACAGAAAAGTGAGAAAAAAACACTCTTTATGTGTGTCAGGTATATACCTCTGTGTTGAGAAGCGTCTTTATAATCAGCCCTGTTGTGAGGGGAAAAAATCAAGGAAATTAATGCCTCAATTCAGTACTAACTCATAACAAATAGTAAAAAGGCCTTTCAAGATCATGATTATATTGTTCCACTTTGTGTCAAGCTAAGGTAGGACTGTACACCTAGTGTTCATACGATGATTTCATTTGCTAAAAATGTTAATTTGGTAGTTGTGGTGAAAAACTGCAAAGCAGGTTTTCAGTAATGAAAGATGAGAAAAATAGATGTTAAAATGTCACAATAATATGTGGACTGTCGTGCACAAAAGCTGACTTTGACACAAATACATTAAAGTATCTTTAAGCAAGTATTGTAGAACAAGTTTGCCGTAGTTATGTAATGTCTCTTTGTCTCACCTTGACATTTGTTCCAGTTCCTGTATTCTCCTTATACAGTGTTATTATTTTGTTACACCAAGGCCTCCAGGATCTCTTTGTGCTGAACTTTAGATACCAAGGTGTCAAATGTATTGGCTGCAGCACTGCATGCTGCAAAGGCCACAGAGGAAGCATTTTTTTTCCTGTTGTGTCTAACCTGTGATATCAAATCAAAGTTCACTTTGACATATATGAATTCCTCTGTTATTCAGTATGTAGTTCAAGCATGAATCCTGCTGTTTCTGTCAGATTTTTTTTGTCTTGAATTTAGAATTTACAAAGACAAACTGAAGTTAAAAGCGGGATCTCAGTGGTTGGTCTCTAGCTTTTTTTAAATTTTATTTTACAAAGTGTTAATGTATTAGGAGAGAAAAAAAGCTCCATTCTTAATTTTTTTTAAATGAATGTGCTGATTCAATTGAGGCATCGACAAAGAGTAAATGCAGAAAAACCAAACAACTATAAAACCCATAGGTTTAAAAAAGAGCCAAGTCCATGTTGCTATTGATATTTACATTATATCAAAAAAGCAATATGGAGCACACCAACTAAAAACTTCTTCAGATGCATGATTAAACAGAGTCTGTTTAAAAGGTATTTGTGTTTAAGACTAGCAACTGACCCGTTACAGCACACAGCCTTCCTCGGTGTTGAATGCAACATGTGTTTTGGAAGTTGTCCAATTCATTTTACATTAAGACCAGGTACAGGGTACCCCCTTTCTGAATTAGAGTTTACATATGGCTGAGTGAGTAGTTGGCAGCAGGGAATACAAAGAAATCCTGCTCAGGACACACAGACTGCACCGAGACATTTCAGAGTTAATCTGATTCTTAAACACATACAGATACTGTAAATGACTTCTGAAGTCTGACGCATTTTATAATATACAGTAATTCTGACTGGGGTAACTGCATGGGGCCCTGCACAGGGCGTTACCACATCCAGTTGCAAGACACTGACCCTGCCTACTGACCTGAAGCTGTACAGTTCTGAGTGCAAAAAAAAAACTTTATTGGTTGTCATTACATTTCAAGTTAATGAGGCTAAAGACCTATATGGAAGCATGTTTATTTTTAATTTAAATTTTGGTTAAATACAAGAAACTCAACATTAAACAGTCTAAAGAGAGTTGAGCATAACAGATTAAGGAGAGGGTAAATCATTTTTAGAAAATGATGAGGCAATGTACAAGGAACAAGGGAGAGAACTGAAAATGAGAAGTGCTGCATAATCCCCTACTAGGAGTCTGCAGAGCAGATCTGCACCATGTAATTATCAATTCCAGCAATTACAAAAAGCTGACTACTCTTTGCTTTAAGGAAACTGAGCAGAGTAGATGGGAAATAAGTGAACACTTTTGATAGATGCCTCAAAAGACCACTCAAAGCCTTGAACGATTACATAATTCTTCTATGATTTATGTTGTTTGCATTCTGCTTCAGCTACAGGTGAAAGGAAATATTTCACTTTAACCACATCTTTTTGATGTATCATGAAAAGCCCAGGGCAGTTGCTCTCCGAAAGCACAAAGATGGACTGCCAGATATAATTCCCACAATGCCAGACAGGTTTATTATGCAACGCTGTTCAGGGAGGTTTAACTCCTTAAGGGGTCTGCCATTTGATGTGTTCTTGTCATGATATAACGACAGACTGAGGTCTGAAGAGTATGAAATACATTTGAATCCATGTATTAAAGATAGTGTTTTACTAAGGGGAAACTAGAAAAACATGCATGGCCACTGTAAGCTGAGATTTTTTTTTTATAGAACTAAATGAACAAAAGTTGTATTAAACACTAAAACCAAGGACAGTGTTAAGACAAGAAAAGGAAAGTGGGATAAGTTAATAAATCATGAGTGACCGGTTATTTTTTCTACATATTACCACCTAATATACATATAGTTTAATGTCAAGTACTGTTTAATACACTTGTCTTATCATATGTAATTTGTATAAGCTGCAAGACTAATAATCTAATTATATGTTTGCTTAAAACCCAATTAAAATTATCCTTTTTAAAAACTAACAAAATTGAGACTATGATATTCAGAATAAGCACGGCTGTTATTTAGTTTAGTTTCAATTATTCACAGATTCTGCTTTGCACTGACATTTCTTAAGAACTGTTTACATTCTACTTATTGCAATACAGTGGAAATCGAAAGTCTACACATCCCTGTTAAAATGCCAGGTTTTGTCATGTAAAAAAATTGAGACCAAGATAAATCATGTCAGAACTTTTTCCACATTTAATGTGACCTATAACATGAACAATTCAATTTAAAAAAGGGTTAAATCTTTTAGGGGGAAGAATAAAAACTAAAAAACTAAAATAATGTGGTTGCATAAGTGTACACACCCTTTAACTAATACTTTGTTGAAGCACCTTTTGATGGTAACACAGCGCTCAGTCTTTTTGGGTAGGACTCTATTCGCATGGCACATCTTGATGTGGCAATATTTACCCATTCTTCTTTCCGAAAAAGCTCCAAATCCATCAGATAGTGAAGGCATCTCCTGTGCACAGCCCTCTTCAGATCACCCCACAGATATTAATCTGGATTCAGGTCTGTGTTCTGGCTGGGCCATTCCAAAACTTTAATCTTCTTTTGGTGAAGTCATGCTTTTGTTGATCTGGATGTATGCTTTGATTTGTTTTTGTTGAAAGGTGAAAATCCTCTTCCTCTTCCTAACGGAGGTCTGGAGGTTTTGTGTTAAACTGACTGGTGTTTGTAACTGTTCATACCTACCTCCACCTTGACTAGGCCCCGGTTGAAGAAAAACAGCCCGAAAGCATGATGCTGCGCCCACCATGCTTCTCTGTGGGTCTGGTGTTCTTTATGTGATGTGCAGTGTTGTTTTTACGCCAAACATACCTTTTGGAATTATGGTCAAAAAGTTCAGCCTTGGTTTCATCAGACCATAAAACATTTGATGCTTTTGGGAGACTTCACGTATGTTTTTGAAACATTTTGCTGGGCTTGGATGTTTTTCTTCATAAGGAAAGGCTTCTGTCTTGCCAGCCTACCCATAGCAGAAATAAGAATAGGAGAGATGTTGTCACGTGTAGTACACAGTAAGTACTAGTCAGAAATTCCTGTAGCTCCTTTAATGTTGCTGTAGGCCTCTTGGAAGCCTCCCTGACCAGTTTTCTTCTCGTCTTTTCATCAGTTTTGGAGGGATGTCCAGTTCTTGGTAATGTCACTGTTGTGCCATATTTTCTCCACTTGATAATGACGGTCTTCACTGTGGTCCATGGTATATCTAATGCCTTGGAACATGTTTGTACCCTTCTCCTGACTGATACCTTTCAACAATGAGATCCCTCTGATGCTTTGGAAGCTCTCTGTGGACCATGGCTTTTGCTGTAAGATGTAACTGAGGAAATGTCAGGAAAATCCTCCCAGAACAGCTGATCTTTATTGGGATTATTCAAAGGAACTTTAAACTATGACAGGTGTTTACTGACTACTATTTGTCATGAGTTTGAATGTGATTGTTTATTATGAACACAGCCACATCCCCAGTTATAAGAGGGTGTGTATACTTATGCAACCACAATATTTTAGTGTTTTATTTTTTATTCTTCCCCATAAAATATATATATTTTTTAATTCAATTGAATTGTTCATGTTATAGGTCACATTAAAAGGTGGAAAAAGTTCTGATATGATTTATCATTTTTTTGCATCACAAAACCTTGCATTTTAACAGGGGTGTGTAGACTTTTTCTATCCAGTGTATATGTTTACCAGTAACCCACAGGTAATACAAACAGAGGCAACAACAGTGATTTGAAAGGAGTAGTTTATTACAGAGCATAAGGACTACCCAGTCAAGACATGAAGCATTACAATATGAGCTACTTGTTCCTTCTGTAGTTGAATGCATGTTGGCAGGAGGGAGAAAAGCAAATGGGGGGTAGAGGAATTAGAAAAGGCACTCTTACACTTACTGTACCAACGGGATGACCTCTGAGTGGTAAAAGGGAACAAAACCCAAAACTTGAAACTCTATCCGCCCTGTGGGATGGCCATGTAAACAAGGCTGGTTTCTCTGTACTACACCAACCAAATGTTGCCACCCCATTAATGAGGATAGGGAAGAGTCCAAGAATTGCGCCAGACATTTTAATGGAATTCCAACTAACCCACCTCATAAGAAGGTCTACAGTTCCAAAATAAAAAAGGTTGTAAAATAGTCATCAACAGTTACCAGCCAAGACAGACCAAAGCTTTTCTGTACTACACTCTGGAGCCTCAAGCCAAACACTGAAAAATGATCAAGTCAAAAGGAATTCAAGATTCAGTAACCATGTGTTTAAAGCTGCCTTCTGAAACCATGGCTTCTCTGTATCCACGCCTGGTTTCAGAGAACAAATAAATAGTGTTGAGGTTTGAGTCCTAGCCAATAAGACTGTGGCAGAGAGCATGCTCCTTTAAGGCTAAAGATGGGAACCAGGTTTCTCTGTAGCTACACCTGCCATCAATACACTTAAGGAGCAAAAGGGCCTTGAGTCACTTCAAACCATAAAAAAGCGAGTGAAACTACATTTAAAAAAAGGACTCATTAAAATAGAATTTTAATGCATATACAATCCAAATTTTCATCACTATCAAGTATTACCAACACCTCTGCAGACCAGAGCAGTGACATAGCAGCTTCTGACTTTTCTGTATTACGTCAGAAAACAGCCAAGGTCTGTAGAGGCATTTACGCTCGTTTGCGAGCTTGAGTTAGGAAATGGCTCACCTCTTAGCCGGCAATGCATAGCATTTTATTTTTTTGTGAAAACAGCAACAACCCTTGAATTTTAATTGTGCCATTCTAGCATCCTCCAAAGATGAGGGAATAAAGCCAACAAAGGGGAAAAGAGAAGACACTGGGTCAGTGAGTAATTACACCAGGTGGATGAAGGAGGAGGAATGTTTAAAACGAAGCTTTACTTCTTTTTAAGAAGGTGTCAGGGCAGGGGGCCCTTCAATCCTCAAATGATGCTTCTAAAAGGGTTTGTAAAGTTTAAGATGTTGCGCAGACTCCTAAAATCAGTAGCACCAGTAAATCAACTCAATCGCATATGACCTAATATGCTACCATCGTGACACTGAATACAATACTGACGATAATGACGAGTGGAATGCTGAAGGAGAAAAACTGAACACAACTACTTAGGGCCTATCACAACAAGAAGCAGGGTATCTTAAGATGTGGGAGAGCATAAAGAACTATGGGGCTTGAGTTCATGGAACCCATGCAATTCTTTCAACATCAAGTGTCTGAGGCGTGACTCCTATGACCCAGTGTGACGCTATAACCGGCAGAAAACAGCAACAAGACAAAAGGAGGGAGTTGAAGTGAGGGAGGGAGTCATGTGTTAAATGATGCCATTGAGAGATTAGCGCATTTCACCCCTGGAACCTTGGAGGCTTCTCTGTAGTATACACCAACAAGCCTAGGGGGAAAAGCTTAACATGTTTAGTACTTAAGTTTTTTGGGCACCTCCCATGGGAAGCCGTCTCGGCCAAAGTGGCCATAGGCTGCGGTCCTCTGATACAAGGGCTTCTTCAGTTCCAGCTCCCTGGAATACATAATCAATATATTTAGCAGCAGTCACATCCAGCAACCTCAAATCCACACATTCACTCACACTATCATAACACGCATATTTGCCAGCAGGAAGTGTCAAGAGCAAAAAGATAAATAATAAGTCCAAGGAGCGTAGACCAGCTGGTGAAAAGGAAATCATGTGATGCTTCGACACTTACCACCAAACTCATCCCTGAGCAGCTTGTCGACTGCAGCTTGCAGATGGAAACCAAACTCATCCAATTTTTAAAAAAGGAGAATTATCTAACTTAGCAACAAGGCTCTATATAATCAATGTCTACCCTAGTAAATGTGAATATTGACCCAAATAATACCAAATTGTCAATTACTAACACTCTGTTTTGTAACTAAGTACAAATGGGTATGGCAAATTCCCAGCTTTTGAATGCTGAAGCAAATCAAAATGTCAGTAGAAAAAGAGAAACAGTTGGCCCCGAGTTTACCAATACATAAGAATAAGCTAAATTTAAATCCTGTGCAACTACATGCAAAAAAATTGAGGAACTGGAAAAAAGGGGAGAGCCAGGAGCTACTGTTTCATGATGTTGCAGGTGGCTTCAGATGTTATACATTACCTGACAATGACTCCAGGACGCAGATCAAAATTCCTCTTCACAATATCAAGCAGCTCTCTCTCACTCTTGTTGGAGGTGCCGTAGTGGAAGATAGAAATGGAGAGGGGATGGGCAACTCCAATGGCATAGGACACCTGTTACAGCAAATTATATCGCATTACAAATGTTTAACATTTTCTTGTATTCAGAGTTATAAAAAATAAAAAAAGGACAGTCTAGAATCATCTTGATTTCCCCCCCTACGAGGAGAAAGGGGATTTGGCACTACCACTCACCTGGACCAGCACTCTCCTGCACAGCTCAGCCTTCACCAGAGACTTGGCCACCCAGCGTGCAGCGTAAGCAGCTGAGCGGTCCACCTTTGTGTAATCTTTGCCTGAGAAGGCACCTCCGCCGTGGGCTCCCCAGCCACCATAAGTGTCCACAATGATTTTACGCCCAGTCAGACCAGCGTCACCCTGTGATAAACAATACAGCACAACTTACTTGGATAATGACTCTGGGCTACAAGCTTCTTAAAAGCCATGTCTGCTGAGATATACCTGTGGGCCTCCAATAACGAAACGCCCGCTTGGCTGCAGGTGGTAGATGGTGTCATCATCCAAATAGATGCAGGGAACCACAGCCTTTACGACCTTCTCCTTCAAGGCATCTCTCATCTCCTCCAGGCAGATGTCCTCATCATGCTGCACAGAGACGACAATTGTGTGCACACGCACAGGGAGCATGGCACCACGGTCCTGACGGTACTGGACAGTAACCTGCAATAACAGATGTTTATTTGGTTGCTGGAAGCCCATATTTTTACTGACAATGAAAAACAGCAAGTTTGGCAGCTCTACCTGTGTCTTTGAGTCAGGTCGAAGCCATGGAAGTGTGCCATCGCGACGCAACTCAGCCATCTTAGCATTCAGTTTGTGGGCAAGAACAATCGTCAGAGGCATGCACTCCTCAGTCTCATCAGTGGCATATCCAAACATCAAGCCCTGCGGGATGAGAGATTTAGTACATAAGAAGCTCAAATTATGTATATTCAAAGATCCACAAAAAACCCTGCAGAACACATCTGGTAGATCAAAATGTTGACATCAACTACCGACCTGATCCCCTGCTCCTATGTCTTCCTCATTGCGGTCAACGTGAACACCTTGAGCAATGTCAGGGGACTGCTGCTCCAAGGCAACAAGGACATTACAGGTCTTAAAGTCAAAGCCTGTGCAGGAGAAAAAGCGTCAATAAATCAAGACCCCACTCATAAATGATCAAATGAAAACTAGAAAAAAACAAGAAAAACCATGCCACACCCTTGCAAGAGTCATCATATCCAATTTGGCGGATGGTTTCGCGGACCACTTTCTGATAGTCCACTGTGGCACGTGACGTCACTTCACCAGCCAAAAGGATCATTCCAGTTTTGGCAACAGTTTCTGCACAAGATGAGAGATTGAAGAAATTCAATTATACCCCAATTTCAACTGTCAATATTTAAATCTGATTTAATCGGATACAAACGCGATCATTTCTTACCACATGCTACTTTGGCATCAGGGTCCTGCTTGAGATGGGCATCCAGAACTGCATCACTGATCTGGTCACAGATCTTGTCTGAAAAAGTAAGAGCACGTTCATTAAATCATCAACATCCATAACACACCACAGCAAAACAGCAGCCAGAGGTCTAAAGACGTTTTTCGGATGCAGGAACTTTACCCATGAAGTATGTGCGTTTCGACTGGAGGAACCAGGGTCTTATTTAGTTCAGGGGTAGCTAATCTCCCACTGAAAAGCCCCTGCTTGGGAGGGTAGTACTTTACACAGGTTCTGGGACTTTCAGTTAAATGTTACAGTTTGTGGAGTGGACACAATTGTTTAAACACAGAGGGAGCTCCGAGGAATACATACTAGTTTAGTTTTTTATTAAGATTTCAAAACATTATTATTACATATTTACTATAATTTTTTCTCCAAACGTCACTGGTCTGATTTGCACAATCTACCCGGGACTTCAGCTCGCGGTCGAAACGCAGACAACAATGGGGACACAGGAACCTTTTAGTTCCGGGGGAAGTAGTTCTGGGGGGCTAAAAGACCCCGGGACTTTGGGTCGAATAGCACCTTAAAAGTGTAAACTGTGGCACGTTAGCAACCCCAGTCTGGATCGTGCTTGGTGGGAGTGGCCCCGAGTCCCTCACCAGTCGCCATTTCAACATGTGCACATGTGGTGAGGAAAGGAGCGCGCGCAACTAACCGGCGACCGGAAGGCAAAAGTGATACAGAATCAATGATTCAGCTAATTTACGGAAACTAACACTGTCAATCAATACTGCTAAATCATGACATTAAGGTCAACATGCCACCTGTGATCCGCGTGTCCCAGCGATGGCACCAAACGATCAGGCACGTTTAATGTTTAATGTTTAACGTAAACCTGGTAACGTTATAAATAAATGACACAGAGCAGCTGGATATCGAATCAAAGCTTACATTGATTGTCATGAGGTGAACGTATATTGATGCGTTTGTTGTGGATGAACAAATCCAGCGACCTCATCCACTTTACGCAAAGATTAGCGAGCTAACAACAGCTAGCAGCGCGTGTTGATTAACCCGGCCCAGCTACATTCAATAATCGGAAGAGGCCGCTTCTGTTCACATCATATCTACTACACAAGTACACTTTACCAAAGACCGGCACCGCCTGAATAACACAAAGGAGTCTGAATCCTTTCATCACACAGGCCGGTATATTATGTAGTCTAGGGGCTTACCGGGGTGTCCTTCTCCGACCGACTCTGAGGTGAACAAGAAGCAGTCCTCATCAATGAGGGAGTTATGAAAACCGTTCATCTGCCCGTTCATTGTCGTTCACGGCGGCTGCTCGTAGTGAAAACTGAACTGTTAAAGCGTTAAAAACGAGCTAACTGTGTATGGAGTCCTCTCGCTGGCTGTGCCGTGGTGCTACTCGGTGCAAGTTCGGCTCTAGTTTCTCTATGGATCGCTAAGATTCAGCCTCATGGCGCAGAGCTCCACTATTTATCCCAGGGAGTCAGACGCGCTGACGTCACGAGGAGGCGGACCATACCACTGAGCCTATCGAGGGTACTGTAAGCAGGAATTTATCTCAGGTGGTAATGAGACAGAGACCATGTGTTGTGAAAGTGTTACAGTGAAAAGAGTTGTCCGATCAGCACCTTTAACCTTGATTATCCGGTCTCATCTAAAGTGGTGTGTGTGTGTGTGTGTGTGTGTGTGTGTGTGTGTGTGTGTGTGTGTGTGTGCGTGCGTGTGTGTGTGCATGCGTGTGCGTGCGTGTGCGAGCGTGCGCGCACGCGTCGTTGTCATACTGAAGGTGAGAGGAAAAAGGGATCTCCAGATGTTTCTGTCAGGCTAAAGTTTGTTCTTTAGATGTTGTAGTTTTTATTTCCAGCCTGGAAGTTCCTGTTTCTGTGTTTGGTTTTAAACAGCATCATTTAAATATTTCCCATCATCGTGACACAAAATTATTACTCTAATTGTGTGTTTTCCTTTTCCCTGTGACTGTTGGTGCAAACATCATTTCATCACAAAGTCCCTACTCCAACAAGGCACAAGACTGTGGTTTGTTGCTTTTTGGTCGGTGTGGAGAAGTAGCATGAGTGCCTCACATTGTTGACCTTCAGGCTGAGAAATCCTCCATATTTGGTCCTTTTGTATTTTTTAATAAGTTGCAGTAGATCTGTTCAGACAAGCATGAATATTGTGAAACTGTTTTATACTGTGACTGACAAAACCAGTTTTAAAGCTTGTGCTTAACAAACAACTTAAGTCCCCAAATCCATATAGAAATGCAGATTCTTTAATTTTGTCTTAATATATGCCAACTGACCTTGATTTTATTTCTTTCAAATTGAATAGCCTTGTTTGATTTAGAGAAACTTTGTTCGTTCTATTTATATTATTATTATTATTATTATTATTATTAATTTTTTTTCTTTCTTTTTTGTTTAGTTGTTATTGTCTTGTTTGTCCATTTGTTAAACCTTGAGATACAGCCATACAGCTGTGAAAGTGGAAAATGATTAATGATAAAGCTGTAATTTTGTGGTTATAAACTTCAATAAAAACACTATGGCAAAAAAACAACAACCTAAGTCAAAATATTACTTTGACATTATTTGCTTGTGAAAATTGAAATATATGTGAGAGTGCATGTTTTCTTTTATGATGTCTTGTATAACACTCCTGCTGTTGCTGTGTTTGATGTATTTTATAATGTAGGGCTGAACTGTACCAGACAACAGATCATGTTTGCTAGAAACCATTATTAGAGTGTTGTATAAACCAACAGGGGTGTAATTAACTCAACGTTAAATTAATTTAAGGTATCACAAGAACATCAGAACATGTACTTTCCTGGTGAAATAAGCGCATTAACCTGGGAGCACATTTACAACTAAATGCAGACTGGACAACTGAGAGAGGAGCACAGTCCATGGACAGTACATCTCAATAACTTGATTAAACGTCACTCAAAAAGCTCCCATGTCCCTCTTAACCCTCAGGCTTGTTTGTGTAATATAATTTCAACCTCTAAAGTAAACATGTTGTACCTTTGTGCAACAGATGGGTTTGATTATTGGCTACAGAGAAACTGATTAAACGTGGCATTTCCAAAGCAGGATCAACTTGTTTCTTTTAGAAGGCCAAAGATCTGTATCTAAGAGGAAAGTTGCTCATTTCACTTAGTAAAATGTAACTACAGTAAAACCACAACATTTAAGATAACATAGCAAGGAAAGATAATTATTTAGAATTTGATGCAAATGTTGAAGAGGAGACTTAAAGTAGTAGTTTTAAAGTTTGTGACTCAAACCATTAGTCCACCAGGAAAGCTGAAATACTTCTTTTCTGTTTGTCATTGCATACAGCAAACATATTATCAATCAGCCATCTCTGAGATATCTTCAAACTCAATGACATGGCTTGCCAGGATGACAAAGCTTTTATCAAGATTTTGAGCACACAAACAGATGTGTGTTAAAGTGCTCCAAATGAGAATAACTTCAACAGTGAATCCTGTTCAATTTTTCTTGTCCTCTTGTTGGATGAAAAAAAAAGAAGTAGCAACAGTATCCTTCAAAGCATTGTGTATCAATCAGGGTTATCCAGACTGTTTTCTTTAAAGGTCAAAAATTAAAGAGTGCCCTCAGGGCACAACATAATGTTGTTTCCTGTTTGTGGAATCCATGGAGAATCAAAATTAGACTATTCAATATTAAATTTCCACGGCAAATCAAGTTAAAAAAGACAACATCCTTCCTCTGACATCAGAGAGTCAGCAGTCTTGTCAGCATGTACCCTTTTAAGTTGGTTTATTGACTGCTGTCACTTGGATCTATGGTCTTTAGTGTCATTCAGACAAGCTACTCAATCCCTGACCGGTGTTGCATCAGGGTGCTACAGTCGGGTGTTACTATGAATTTGCCAAGTAGACACTTTCTTTTCAAAGGGCAAAAGCATGATGCAAGATACACCTGCTGTTGCCTTCTGCAGGATGTTTTGATTGTTCCACCACAGTTTTTCAGAAAGTCAGATATAACAATCTACTTCCACCGGAAACCATAATGCAACACCTGCAGCTGATTGATTGTCATAGAAGGGTATGGAGCAGTAGATTGGAGGCCCATTGTAAAACTTGTGGTCATTAATTGATGTTAATTTTTTTTAAACTATTAATCATGCATGCTTAATAATGATGTTTTGTTAAAGCTTCTTAGTCATAATGTAAAAAATCACGTGCAATTATTAGTGCAATCTTTTTAGCGGTTGTTTCTCTCAAGGAAATACGCTTAATTTTTTTTAAAGCCATCAACTTTATTTTCTCTCTGAAATCACATTATGATCCTAGTCATGGTTTGTGTTTCTTGATCTCTCTTATCTGCCTTTATGCCCCATTCTTCATTTCTACCCCCTGCCACTCAGCCTCTTCAATACATAGGGCTTTTTACTTATAAAACTACACAAGAAACATACTACCCATTTATCAAGCAATGGCAATAATTATGAGGACACTCAGGACAGACAGCACTCTTTTTTTGTGATCACTGGAGAAATCACTTCATAGTTCCTAATAACAAAAAAATAGTTATCAGTATTCTGTTATATAACTTTAACATTTCCACTGAAATGATGCTCCCTCACTGGCCAGCAGAATTCAGGCTCATTTAATAGATAAATAAGAAAATAAATACATGATTTAAGTAAAATAATCTTTGTGGCATAGATTGTCTTCTATTTTTTTTGTACTTGATATTTGTCCTTTACACACATACTTCTTCTATTTTAGCCACATAATTACAAAGCAATAACATTCTGTAGACAGATAATTTTTCAATTACATTTCACAAACAAAATGTCACTTGATCATGACTGCAGAACTGATCATACTTATCTAAATTAGCTATAGAGTAGGACAAAGTCATACAATCTTGAACATTTTTTAACATGTCACTCTGCACAAAGGGTCCAAAAGATTTTCCATTCAATAAAAAAACGAGTGCACCAAGAAATGATTCAAACAACTTCAAGTGAATGCAAGCATAACTGTCCTGCATTTTCTTCACCTAACACTTACACTGTAGTTCATTAAATTCATATTCTGCCCTTAACAGTGTTGGACTAATAATTTTCACAGCCACTATTATAACAAATAGGAGTCAAAAACCACTTTACGGCACAAAAATCACAGTACCGGAATGTACAGTATGTCCAGCAGCAAACCATGCAAACAGTCGCACCTTATTCACTGCCAAGGTTAGCTACACACACACACACACACACACACATACACGCACACGCTCCTCCATCAAAAACACTCACACATCCATAAAAACACATACACACAAAAACTGATTACAGACATACACACTGAGGTTACAGCTACAACAGTATTCACTGTCCTATGCTAACAGCCCAAAAGTACAAAGTGTCTAATACGGTGCATCAGAGGTCACACAGTAACTATGCAACACGACTACTGTGACTGTCACTGTCAGCTAATCACCAAGTTCATAAATGGGGGATGTGGGCAAGCGTTAACAAAAACAACCATACAAACAGCAAAAAAAAAACTAAAGTCTAAAATCATATAAAAAAATAAGATCTGATTTATGAAAAAAAAACATTGTGATTTTATAATAGTGAAACATGTCAACAGCGTACCATACTACCTGCAGTATAATGTAAAGCCCTGTTTGAGCACTACATAGCTCAGTTCCTGCTCACATTTTTTGGATCTCCAAATTGATTATCAGCCAATGTTCAAAACAACAACGAGACAGAAATGTTTTGTTTTTAGTATGTTTGAAAACAACATAAAGATAACTTAATTCTCTGAGTAAATAAAATCTAAAACAATTTGGTGGTGGGTTAATTTAGGTAAAGCCCATTACTACACATGATAGTATGTGTGCCACAGCAACATACAGTGTGTTTCCTAGCTCAGATATTTACCAGCAGAGTTAGTGCCCAACAATTCATAAACTAGCTCTGGCAGCTATGCAGGGTTAGCTAACAAGTAGTCTCCCACACATATTAAATCTTCCTGCACTGATTTGGCGCTCTATTTAAAGGCCTTTACGCTCACATTCACTCTTTCCTCTGACATGTACTGCAACCACTGCCAAGCCTCCCTGAACCCCTCCGTCCCTACCTAATTTGATACTGCTCTGTTTATAAGAAACCTGAAAGGGCTTTCTTCCCATTGGTGGACGAGTCAACCCACCTCTTGCAGGTTATGTTGTTAAATAATGCATGCTGAATTTCCAATAGAGGAATTATCCAAAAGAGTGAGATCATACTTACAAGACTAAATGCATGGCTGTTTAAAGATTTGCAGAATGCATATCAGTCTGAGCAGATTTGTGTCATAATAGATGCATGTTCCACAGCCAAAGCAAAGTTAGTGATCTAGAAGCAATGTCTGTGCCAATTTTTCATACTTTCATAGCTGTTATTTGACACTTGCATGCAGTTTGCTGCCTGCTAGGTACTTCACTGCAGAGTTTCAAACCTCTGTCAAGATGTAGGAAAGATGGTTTCTGAAGAGTGTTTCGTAACTACTCTTTTACTCTACATGACTATACAGTTATAAATCCTTGAGTATTTCTTAATGCAAGGTGTCAGCTCCCTGTACTGTCCACACCTGAGAACGGACAAAGGTAGAAGAAAAACAGGACAGTGTGAAAGATTTACAAATAAAAACATACAATGTGCACAGCTTAATAACTCAAGGCAAAGTTAGCCTTCTGGACCAACCAGAAGGCTGTTCCTGAAAAGAATGGCATTAGAAACTGTATCATTTCATTACAGAAAACATACAGCGTAGTAAATGTATGTGATAAAAGACACAACAGTTGGCTATGTAACCTTTGACAACAGCAGGACACAAGTATCACACTCCTGCATCCCCTGTTTCTTTTTCCCTCTCAGTAGAGGCAGACACTTTGCTGCTGCTGCCCTCTGCTGGAGGTCCTGTGGACTCACACTCAGCTGTTGCTGTGGTGCTGGGTGAAGATCCATCAGCGACATCAGGCTCTTTTATCTTAGCCCGAGCTGGGCTGCCTGAACGGCTGCCGCTGTGGCTGCTGTGATGGCCTCGGTGCTTTTTGCGAGGACTTGGACTGCGGGACCTTGTTTTCATGAGGACAACAGTGCTGTCATCTTCTGAGCTGAAGTCAGAGCTGTCTGAAGAACTGTGGTCAGGACCTGTGGTTGGAAGCTGGATCTACAAATAGATTTTTTTTAAAAAGAGAGGATAAGAGTAGGATGGAGGAGGTGGAATATGGAGAAAGAGCATCAAAATGTCAGGACAGGAAGTTAAACACATTGTAAAAATGTAAGTGGGAACACCAGCAGTGAAATTATACAACAGATGTAATGTCACCCTCTGATAAGTAATACAGGTGATGGCTTTAACCTTCAAAAAGCAGCATCAAAGTCATGATTACCTGAAATGGCTCGGTTACACCCACAATGGTGCTCATGTTGTTGCTATAGTAACCCAAGATGAAGTCCCCTGAGTCTTTGGGCAATTCCTCCTCGGTAAAGACAATCTGGAAAACAGTAAGTCAACATCTATTAGATATGAAATAACACAATCTATGGAAATTAATCAGCACATATTGTCTACATTACCTGCTGCTCTTGTCGAAGAAAGTCGTTCTCCTCTTGCTTGGCCCACACATATCCTACATAGTCCTTATGGTGTTTGAAACCCACCTAAGAGGGCAGCCGCACAGCCACAAAAAGAAACCATTTGTTCTGATGATTTTCTGACAATGTGTCTTCATATGATACATGTTACTTTGGTAGAAGTTTTTTTTACCTTGTACAGTCCAATCCAGTCCCAGGAACTTCGAGCAAAGTTGGGGGTCAGCTTAAATTTAACAATGGCATCAGGAATACTATTCCACTCATCCTCCACTATGAGTATGACCAGGGGGACATCCACCTTGTAAGGGAACAACAGCAGACATATATAACAGACATTCAAACAGAGCAAAATAATGAAAAGTTTTCACTTAAAAAAAAAAAAATGTATATATATATATATATATATATATATAGCCTTGAATGGACAGGACAGTTGGAGAGAGACAGGAAATGTGGGGAGTAGAGAGTGGGGGAAGATATGCAGCAAATTGTCGAGACTGGAATCGAGCCTGCGACCTTTGAGATGAGGACTATGGCCTCTGTATATGGGGCGTGCTTAGACCGCTAGGCCAACGGCGCCCCAAAGTTTTCATATTTTTAAAACTATTTTATACTTTATTTATCTTCACCTGTGTGGGTTTGTGTCAGCTTATATTTTTTTAACAAGATATGGATAAGGATTTGTATATGGAACAGATTTTTTTTCCACATTCCTCTCCACATATTAAGATAGTTTTTGTATACATGCCTACTATGTTTAAATACTTCATTCAGCATTTATTCACTGTGTAAATTGTGTTATTATATCTATATACATTAAGTCAACAGGCATGGTCAATTGGGACCTTACCCATAATTCCCTAAATTTCCTTTTATGCATAGTTAAAATATTAAAGCAAATAGAAATGTAAAGTTTGAGCACATGGTCACTGGATTCCTGTTATTTTAAATAAGCCAGCAGAAATCTGGAATATTTATTAGATATGGAGTTAACAAAGAAAGTGTATTAGTTATTGTACAGCAGATTGAGTTCAGATAACAATAATGTTTCTTTGGTGCTAACAGTGGTGAAAGCAAACATTGCATTATAGAGCTGTAGTGGTGCAGGTATGAAAACAAATCACAAATGCCTAAGCCATCAGTCATCTTAACAATGTCTCTCACCTGTAGGGTAAAGATTGAGGACACTGGTTTGTGGTCACTAACAGTGTACTCCATGTAACTTCTGTAGTTGTGCTGTGTCACTTTGGCCCCGCTGGTCAACCCTGACATGGAGCCACGCTTCCCTGCACTGAGAGCAGCCCCTGCAGGCGCAGTCGCTCTCAGGCGCCACAGGATGCGGTCGGTCCAAGCTGGTTTGCGCTTCTTCCCACTGGGGGTAAAAAAAAAAAAAAAGAATGATAGAGCAAGAGCAGAAGAAAGCATTTTGTCAAATATCCAATGAGGATGGTAGCATTCTCATGCTCCCCTCAGGCTGCTGAGAACCTTTCAGAGAGGACACTTTTACTGAGCTAGGCTCTATATTAACTTATCAGTGGACTTTTTCTTAACAGCTCCTCTGGCATCACCCACCTTGTGTCGTATGTGTTTGTTCCAACATCAAACTTGTAGGTGGGAGGGAATTTCAGCGGCCCCTCTTGAAAACCCTCCAATACTGTCTCACTGTCTTTGGCCATGTTGAGCTGTAACAATAAGAGTTAGTGGACATCACACATGGTGGACTTGTGTCTGGTATTCACTGACAGCTCCCTGAGGAGGAAAGTGTGTTTCTCTATTGCCCTCTAGTGGCACTACCAACACAGTGCATAGCTTCTGATTTTTTAACATTGTTTTAGCTTATTAGTTAGCAAATTATTACAATAGTTTTTATAATAAAATAAGATTTGGGAAGTAATAATTTTTTGTACAGAGAGTAGTAATTTATAGATTCATTGTTTTCTTAAAAAGTATAAATTGAGTCAAAAGTAACCATGATGAGCTCACACAAAGGCAGAGGAGCTAGGGGGTAGGTTGCATTCAGTGCTCTTTAGAAAGATCACATGCAAACGAGTTAGAATAACTTTCATGCTCTTTTGTCCTTTACAGTATATCAGGCTTTTTACAAATATTTACCTGATCCTTTTCCAACAACATTGAATACTTGTTGTTATCGATGGCTGATTTTACAACTTGCATTTCCAGCTCATCGATGCGGAAATTGAGATCTCCAAACCAGAATACCACACTGAGAGGAAAGACAGAGTTACATTATTGATAAATGCAAGTCTTTGAAGCTATGCAATATTGATTTGACATGCCTTTTCTCATAATGATGAGGATTTAAACAAAACAGATTACAGATACATCAGAGCTAATTATCATTTTCATTACTGCATATCATACAGAGTAATACAATTAATGTGTGCCTGTGAGTGGTACGCACTCGTGGTCAAGAACCCCAGTGGCAGCCTGGCCCTCAAACTGCTGCTGCTGCAGGATGCTCTCAAAGTCCTCCATGCGCTGTTCCGAGTTTTCCATGTGTGCCGGCAGGTGGCAGTTCAGGAAGCAGATGGTGTGGCCAAACACAGACATGCGGGCGCTCACACCACCTTTGTTTCCCTAAAACAACCACAAGCAGAGAATCAAGAAATATTTGAGGAAAGGAGGCGTAAAGCTTTCAAAAAGAAAAAGTTGTGTTATCTTTTCCACCATGTCTCTGGAAGCAGAACTAAATAAAGCCATTTAATTACTACAGTCAATTATGGGCTGGTGCAAAGTGGTGTGTCAGTGTTTTTCTGTATTGAGTGATGTTAGTGTCAGTGCCACAGACAAACAGGAAGTTTGTTCATTAAGGAGCAGTGAAGAGCTTCATTAATACTTAATGTTAACGGTAAGCGCTCAGCAGGGGGACAGGATGAGTCTGCAGATTTCATCCCACTGTTCTGCTGGCAGGTCTGACCCACTAAAACAAAAATATGCTTATTTCTGTCTTGGTGTTGTTTGTTTTCATTTAGAGAGAATGCTTACCCCTTATTAAGTATTCTCATAAAACTGGTTGTAACACAATTTTACCAAAAGTAACAGGGGCAAAAATGTAGAACCAAAGTGACAAACTGTCTGTCAGACCCAGTCTGTCAGCTAGTCAAGTCACTCTCACTAAGAGTGCAGCTAAGCTTCCACATTAGTAATTTCCCTTTATACAGCGCTGATAACAGAGTAGTGTCACAGGCATCTCACCCAGTAACCCCCCAAACCGGTGCGTGTGGTCTCGGTCTGGACTCCTCGGAGGAAGGGCAGATGGAAGTACTTGGAAAAGACCAGCAGTAACAAACCCTGCATCCGTTGAGAGGTCACCTAAAGGACGGACAGACATGTGAGAGATGGACATGAGGTTAAAGACAAAGAACAAGCTGATAAAGTGAATAGATGAACAGTTATCTGGAAGCACTTTGCATAATTCTGAGAAAGAAGCTATAAAGTTCAGGGTAGCTTTCTTTAAATTTGCACTACAATTTAAATATACAAATTTTCGAGCAATGTTAGTTCATTTCTGCTGTTGCTGTTGCTCTGCTTTACTTTCTGCCTCTCTCATTCTCCCTCCTCTTTCTCCCCACTTGCATTTCCATTTCACCCTGCAGGAGTCTGTGGCCCAGCTCTCTTCCTACTCCACATGAAGCACTGCACATTAAGGAGGCCATTGCTTGTGGTCTGCCCTGGCTGTTGTACCAAACCGCTTTGTAGAGGAAACATAATGAACACACTTCAGTCACTCAATAATCAAGCCTCTGCCTCCTCCAAACCCTCCATCATCATCTTGAGCACTTGTGTGTGTTATGCTACATGATAATATGCAGAATTTGAAATGATTGTTTCTGTAATATAAAGAAAAGCCCACATACTTTTGTACCATACAAGAGGGGCAGAGGTGTGATGTGAATTTTTCAAGTGGAACAAGATGAGGAATTTGCATCCTTATTCAAGCCCCTCACCATATATCTATTATCAGCCCCCTCTCTCTCTCTCCAGTGGTCCACACATCCCAACCCCCCAACCACAGGCTACAGCAGCATGATCACACTCTGCCTGAAATGCCCTGTGGGCAGTAATGGAGGCACGCATCTCCACGTGACACAAGACCCTTTCCTTTCGCTTGTATACAGACTAGCTATTTCAACAACTTTGTTGCGTAATGGATTCAACTGAACCGTAAAGAGAACCAACTTTATTTGTGGAATGTTTATGTGTATCTCTGTGTGTGTGTGTGTGTGTGTGTGTGTGTGTGTGTGTGTGTGTGTGTGTGTGTGTGTGTGTGTGTGTGTGTGTGTGTGTGTGTGTGTGTGTGTGTGTGTGTGTGTGTGTGTGTGTTACGGCTTGCTACAGCATTGTAGAGGCACGAGGGACCCAATGTGTAAATACACAGTGAGAGCTTCACAATCACTCAAATATGCACACACAGACAGTGTTTTTCTGTCCTGCCTGCTCCGTCAGTTCAGGTTGATCCCATCTAGCCTCCAGGGGTGTCATGATGAATTCTGGGACCTGTGAAAAGACATCACATTGGGCCTAACCACCACTGCCCAACTATAACTACATCTTAACTATATCTTCCGATACTGTGAGGTTGGGAAGCACATTTCTACATGTCCCCCTAGGTGCCAGGTCAAGAACAAAAAGGAGTCATGTGCCAATCCATGTGCACAGGTTGCAAATCTGTGTGCATACTTTATAACGTGCTGGTCTAGAACTGAAGCCTTTTAGAGAAGAGGTGAAACATCCTCAAGAATTACAACCAAGTCCAGCTGCATTTTTGGATCAAGCTTTGACTTACAATGACCTGGATGACTGACAATCTTCACAGACCTTCAAAGTAAGTGTTTGGCTCTTCTTGATTTGTATTGCATGATGACAGAGCCAATGATCCACACTACCTTATCAAAACACACTGTTGGCTGTTGAAGGGGAAGACTGAGGGGACCTTATAAACTCTACAGCCATTAGTGTGTCTGCTGGGTAATCTTGGGCATTTAGGGCTTAGAATTATGCCAAACTGAGATGCAAAAATGTCAAAATTCCCAATTTATCAGTGACTCGTACATCATAGACCAATTAGCTGATCATTGCGTTGCAGGCGGAGGAACACTTTTCACTTACGATAGTGCAAAATGAATAGTATTTCTGACGGAAAATTGAAGTGCTGGCAAATTTCCAAATAGAGCATATACTTACTGTGTGAATAGTGCTTTTGTTGAAGTTTCTTAAAATGAGCTAAATGATGTGGTAGAGCTAGCCTCATTTGTAGCAGTTGATATCCTAGATCCCGTTCCGGCTCCCTGTCCGGTTTCTCAACACAGAGGCCAACGTCCCCTGTGGCTAATACACTTACTATTGACAAGTACCTCAAACACCGCCACTTCAAAAATACTCCACTACCCCTTTCAAGGATTTCCGGACTTTCAAGTTCATTCTAGTAATTTGCAATCATGGCCCAGACTCCAGTAAGAGAAAGCCAGAACACTCTTGCTTCAAACTTCAACTTCAAATCCAGACTTGAACTGCTACAACATCAACCTTCCAATTTCACTCTGGAAGTTCAAAATTGTATTGCAGCTTCTGTTGAGAGTCAGGGCTAACCACCACACCAACTTACAACCAGCGCTAAATATTTTGGATTTATTTACTATTCCGTTAATTCTAGTAGTTTTAAAATCCCAGTCTTTTGAGAGAAAGCTAGAGCACTCTGGCTCCACAAAGGAAGGTTTCGGCCAGGAACTGAACTGGGATTAATTCTGCTGTAAGGCAGAAGGGCTAACCACCACAAAAAATGGGCTGCCTGCATAAAGAAGAATGAACACATACACTGATCTTGTCAGATAGCACCATCCTAAAACAACAACCCTTTCACAAAAAGATAGCAGTCCAAACCATCACACCACGTAATTCAAAAGCAAGGTCCACAATCCAATGGTGGAAAGCCAGAACATTGTGGCTTCTCACGGAACGCGCCAGACTAGAACCTCAATCCTTCTCACAATGAGTTGGCAGAGCTTACTACTGTCTGTGTCACCTTTCTGTACCTACTTTTGGGGCTTTACATGGTTTCCACTATATGGAACTTCAAAAACACTGCACCTACATGCTGCCTTGCAATCATTACTTGTTAGGGTTGATTCACTTGCCAGTACATTATGGTACATTAGGTGGTCCACACTCCAGTAGGGCGACACCACATCATTCTAAATGTCTTAGCCATGACATACATAATTTGAAAGCTTGGTCAAGATTCTAGTGGAAGAAAGCTAGAACAGTGTGGCTTCTTGCTGGAATGCCCTTGTTGGGGTTTGATCCCTGATCCAGCCTGTTGTGAGAGAGCAGAGCTAACCACAGCACTAAGGATTATCTACTTTCCAGTGTATTATGCAAATTTAAAAGGGGAGTCTGGTGTTCAGCGGGCAGAACCCAGAACATCTAGCTCCATAAAGTAAGGGCCCTCAAATCCAGATACTGCTCATCAAGAATTGCAAGGTTCATGAAAGAACCAAATATATTCCCAGCTAGATTAACAGCTGTCCACCAGTCTGACCAAACTAAACTAAACAAATTGTGCTCACCTTCCTTTTAAATCAAACAACTTGAAAACCTACTTCTCCAACCTGCTCTCTCTCTTTCTCCTCTTTTCTTTTCTCTTGGATATCCTGAATTTGAATCTTTGTGGAAGACATGGTGCTTCACCATCACTCACTTGGCTTTTTTGACAGCAGCTAGATGAATCCTGTTACAGGGCAGACTGAACCATTTTGCTCATTTGATAGGGGTGAGAGGGGCCTCACAGTGAGGGACTCTACATTAATTCCAGATAGAGAATTCAGAACTTTGTTCATTTTTAAAAAAAAATATTATTTTGATTATCAAATTTAGAATTACATTTTTTTCAAAAATTAAAACTCAGAAAACTCCAACAATAACTCAAAATTCATTTTAGGTTATTGAGAGCCCGTTTCTCTATTTGGGCCATGGTCTGTTCCACTTTTCTCACCACTGGGACCACCACATCCATTCTTGCCTCTGTAATGCCTCAGGTGCTACCACTGCTGATGATGTTGTGCTGAGAAAAGCCTGTCCATCAAGAACTGCACTACCCATTACAATGTGCAGTTTAAATCTACAAAATGTTTTTTTGTTGCAACTGAGGGAAATTTTCATGTATGAAGTCAGACTTTTTCTTCGAACAACACCAGCACAACAGTGGGATGACTTAGTCATAACCTTACACCTCTGTGATGTTTTTATTTAAAGTGAGACTGTACAGGGGCACAAATATTGTGCTTTGAACCAGCAATATGAAAAGGGCCTCTAGTTGAAAAGCATTTCTTATCAACATCAGTGCTCCTGAAAGCTGTCATGCTACTTTTGGCATTGAACAAATATACATTTAAGCCAAGAGACAAGTGTGTACGTGCCTGTGTATCTGTGGGAGAATGCATGCTGTGGGGTATATTTGAAAATGTACACCACCGACATAACTGAAGAAATTATTTCTGATTAACTAGTTCATGTTTGCAGGGCAGTGTTGGACTTAGGAAAATATTCAGAGCTAAGTAATGGCTCATTCATTCCAACAGTGATTAAGGCAGAAACATGAACATCTTCATCATTGGTTCTTTGATCAAAATCGAAATTAGAAGTGTGTTGATCATCTACTAGAGTTTTAAAGGGTGTTAGATTTGATTTATTGTCATATTGGCTTCACAAATTAATATTAAACATGCCAGTGGTTTGCCTTTTTTCACATGTTATGTTGTTGTTATTAAAGTGTCTACAAATACTGAAAACAGTATCAGAGTACTTAAAAGCCACACAATAGTTAAAACTAGGTTAGGTGTTTTGTTTAAGAAGGTTTAAGTCATGTTTTTTTTAAATTCTCTATACACCTCAACCAAAAAATAATAAATCACATGATTAACAATACAAAAATCAAGACTGTAAGAGGCCTGTAATAACTCTGCAAGTTCAGTCATTTAATCGCAGTTTGCTTTTGCTGATTCACAGAGGAATAAATCAAATGCCCAGTCAACAACATTTCAGAAAAGGTCAAACCAATATATCACACTTTTAACAGAGTCATACTGCAGCATATTCAATATGTTGTTCAACTCTGCAATTAGAGATAAAGGGCAGAAAAAAATGCCTTTTTTAATTTGTGCATCCACATTGGGGATTACATAAACAAAAATATTGTGACAATCAGCACTTGCGTGTTGAATAGCCAAAAGAGAGTCTTGTTGACTCTGTTTCTGCAAAAAGAGAGCTGATTCGAGTTAACTCTCTTGTCTTCGCAGCAGTTACAGCTTGAACCTGACAATGAGTCTTGGTGAGAGGACTCTCTCTGCCCCACTGGGGGTGTCTTCTTACTTTCATGTCTGACCACTATATAATGACATGACAGATTCCTACATAAGAAGACAAAATAACACACCCCTTCTACTGACGCACAGTGTTAAGGCCCTCATGAAGTACACAAAAAAGTCACATGGATACGTTTTTTTTAACGAGCTTCAAACACAGTGGACCATGAGATAGCTGCAGGATAGTGTCAGTCCCAGAGTCAGAGGCCCATCAACACTGACAGCAACGTGATCCAAAAATAAAACAGCATCCTGGGAGACATTTGTCTAGCTCTTTTAGCTCAGCAGCTGATTCACACTCTGTGGCTCACCAGAGACAAGTATTTCAAATGTAGGCAGACGGAGACCAACCACAGCCACTGTATGTGTGCATCATGCAACCTGTAAAATGCTTTTACAAAGGATTTTTGATGATTTCTATATCAGTGGCTTAGTTTGCCTGTGGATATTTTACATAAAAGTTACCATACTTTAAATGTTTTATTTATCAAAGAGTACTGAAAATATATGAGGTAGTATACTGGGTATGTGTGGGCAATAGAAAAATAGAGAAGAGGGGGCTGGTAAGCAGGCATAAAGGCACACAGTGAGAATAAAGAACAGTGAGAGCTTGACTTATCAGCTTAGCAGACAACGGAAGATAGCAGATACACTGACATTACACGCTTGTTATAAATGATCAGCTCATTCGTTGCTCAGGGAACAAAATGAGCTAAAACAGCAGCAGGAAGCAGAGATCTCATCAGCGTTCCCAAAATTCCAACAGTCTGAATCTAATCTGTTCCACATGTTACTATGAGAGCATGCATATGTGTTAACAATAAATGCAATTACTAACCAGCACATAACCAAAGGGGCTGAGTCTCTCCATGCAGACTTCGCTCCACTGGTCTGTGAAGAGGACATCTTTGAGCCTTTTGTTAATCATAGAGTTCACCTCCTGCAGCCTTGAAGAAAAACGACACACAGTAACAACATAGACTTGGGTCAACAGCAGACACATATGTAAGCTGATAAGTGGGAGCCTTACTGATGTAATAGTTTTTTACTTTTTTACTCTTTTATTTCCAAAATTAAGCTCTTACTATTCTTTTACTGTTTTATTTATTGTTATATTGTGTATGGTTATATTGTATTTTAATATCTGTACGGCACTTTGGTCAACTGAGGTTGTTTTAAATGTGCTTCATAAATAAAGCTTGACTTGACTTGAATAGTGGATTAATACATAAATAAAAATAACAGTCATGAGGAAAGACATCATTGTGTTTCAGTTATGAGCCACATTAGCGGCAGGGTCTGTGGTGAAGCTGTTATGTGAAGTAGATAACTGCTGCACCACACTCACAACACTCACCCAATGATGTACATGTCTGTGTTTCCATCGCTGACATTCAGCCCCAGCAAGGAAGTGATGTCATCAGGTGGCATGGCCGAACCCACGTTCCAAGTGATGATGTGCACCCTGTTGGAAAAGAGCATTATGTAATATCTCTTGTATACACACATCTCTCACACACCTCAGTGTCTTAACCTGCTGACTAAGCGAGGTAGCAAAACTCTTTGATTTATACATCTCAATGAATCAGACGTCTGTCTGGGTAACACTCACATTCACCTGTCTCTCAAGTTCTTGCTACAATTGTTCAAAGTCTTGAGAGTACACTTGATTTTTCTCTCATTTCATATCTAGTATTTATTTTTAGATTCCTTGTGCAATGTGATTTTACAAACAGGACAGCACTGACGCCCTGTATACAGTATGGTAGTACTGTGCATTTAAACATGTGAAATCATCAGCTCAGGGTCACCTGTGTAAATATTAACAAAAAGATGTGTTTAGCTGGGTAAATACTAGGGATGCTCGGTATTGGCTTTTCTGCCGATATATGATATTCCGATATTGTCCAACTCTTAATTTCCGATACCAATATCACCCAATACCGATATATTCAGGCTTTTAACACCAAAACTGTTTGGTAACGACATAACATATCTCCTATTGTGTAATTAACACATTATGCCTAATTGCATTGTTATGCCCCACTGGATGCATACATAATGCAACATGGCTTTCGAAATGTACACACTGTTTGTGCAAAATAAAAGAACAACTTCAACTTAAGTTAAGGAAATAAGTGCCAATATGGCACTGCCATATTTATTATTTTTTAGAGATTTTAGAGAGAAACATTTTGCCACCAACAACACTACAGGCAATATCAAAACAGGGAAAATGCATATCTTCAGTTCAGAGTAGTGAACAAATATAGTCCTCTTTTATTCCAAGTTCAATGAATGAGGAAATGGCCATAACTTGGAAAATAATACAATCATTAAATTATAAACTGGGCTCCATCGCCCTGCTCTCTCAAAATAGTGCAAATGAAAACAAGAAAGATTCTTCTTGAGATGGGAGATCAAATTTGATGTATTAAAGGAAGATGCCTTGTATCCTCCTCGCATAACCAACGCTTTGCAGTCATTCCAAATTGAAAATTTAAGATTCGTAGGTGACACTTGGAAACAGTTCTAAACCACGGACCACCATCTCATGCACCGGGTGTGCAAGCTTGTTAGCCATGGTTAGCAACCCACGAGTCTAGCGTGTTGTTGTTGTTGTTGTTATACATCATCAAGTGCGCCTGTGAACGTCCCATGCTGGGTTCATGCAGGCTCGGAATTGCTAAAGCCTACCGAACAAACATTGGTTGTAAAACCTGATATCAATAATTCCTGATATTACATTTTTAAGACAATATCGGCCGATAATATCGGAGGGAGGATAATATCGCTCATTCCTAGTAAATACATAATGTTAGTTCTCTGATAGACACAATGTGACCTGTATATACAGAGGGCACAAATGATCCCCTTTGTGTTCACTTCAGAAAACACATGGAATGAAAATGCATACAGCAAGATTCCAAGTATTCTACACGTTTACAGATCTAAATTTAATGCAACATGTGTGAGGTGAGTGACCTATTGAACGATTTACCAGAATAACACATATAAATAAAGACACAGTGTGGGTAAATTGAATTAGTAACACAGCGTATCAGACACATAAAGGCCATGAGAGTGCAGATGTCACAGTTGTTCCAGGGCACTTGAGGTTCAGTTCCCAAGACAATACACCAGGAATGTTCTATAAAAAGCAGCAGGCTCACTACGCTGGGAATGTTATCAGAAATCTTCCACTTCAAACTGACTCTCGAAAAGCCGCAGCATGCAAAATCAACAAAGCATATATGTTAGGACTGAAATTTTCTTCATTTTCTTGACCTGAATCCGCCTTAAATCATTTTTGTCGCCTGCAGCTGTGTTTTCTCTTGTACAACATCCCAAACAAGGTTCCAGAAGACCAAGATGTAAGTCTGTCTTCTTCTACAATTTAACCAACTTTGGGTTTTTTTCAGCTGCCAAATCAAATCCAAAAATCTGGTTTGGCATACAGAGCTTCACAGCCGTCTGAAGGTGGGAGTGGTTAGAGGCCCGCCCACATAAACGAGAGAACATCCAGTGGGAAAGAAAGACAGAGTCCTTTCACAGGATATTAGAGTAAAAATGTGTCACTCTTAACACGCTTGCACATGTTTAGCTCCTTAAAATGAGTCAGAAGTGTTTCCAAAGTATCTTAATAGAAAAGGAAATCATTTACTCAAATGACACATACTTGAATGTTGAATTTGTGAAAAAATGTTGGAAAAAATATTGACCCAATATAAAAAGTAACCCAAAGCATATCAAAATATTTTTTTTAAACAACCGTTATTACATTATTTTGCAATAATGGCCAGATTCTGGCTTTATGTAAACTGTATGTTAACAGTCTGTGTATAAAAACAAATGCCCAGTGTACCATGTTTGTGTTTCTCAGCTGCCTGGGATTGAAAGTAGCATGCAGACATGCTGAGACACGAATGTCCACACACACACACACACACACACACACACACACACACACACACACACACACACACACACACACACACACACACACACACACACACACACACACACACACATTCAGATGAGAGAACTTGCCTGAAGTCTTCAACAGTCTGGGCCTGAGTGTCAGCTGTACCTGCCACAGAGAGGGCTCTCTGTGCATGAGGGTTCAGGTGAGGGACTGCAGGCCTGCTTGCAGGGGCGTGTGGGACGGAGGCGGCCCTAACTGGGTGGTGCCCTGCACCTTTAGGACCAGCCTTGATGCCAGGCCTGGTGTGCTCTCCTGCTGGTTTGCCTGCTGCAGAGCGAGAGGGTTTGGGCCTGCTTGGCACCGATCCATCTGGAGTGCATTGGTCCTTGTCGGCCTCGGGAGAGGGCTCGGCTTTGGGCTCTAGTCTGGGTTCTGAGACGTCTACAGAGCCCTCGACTCTGGCACTTCTCTGCGGCCTACGAGGCCTGCCGGGAGCTGCAGGCTGGCTGGAGGTGGAATGAGGAGCTGGAGCTTCTATATTTGGTGCTGGGGCTGGAGTTGTTGAAACTTCTGCTGCATCATTTGGGTTCTCCTTTGGTGTTTGGCTTTGGCTTGGACTATCTTGGTCCATTTCTGAGGGATGCTGTTACAAATATCAAAGACAGGATTATTTTAATTTGCAATGAAGTACTTCAGGTTTACATTGAAGGAATTTAAGTCATCTTGAGCACCTGACACAACTAAACTTGAACATAAATTATTCATGTAGCATCAGAATTGTACAAATGACTTGCACACTGTAACACTGTAAGGATCAGAACAGAAGCACGATCTCTGTTGTGATGATAAAAAATGGATGGGTGTGATACATTTAAAAAGGATCCAAAAGATACAAACAGAATATCTACCGCTGAAACAAAAGACGGAATCACATGCAGCCTTCTTTACAAAGACAGTCAGTCAGTCCAGCTGATGAGTCATGAGACCCTGTTGACCCAACAGGACAACTACGTGAGTCACTCGGACTCCCATCATTGTGACTCTTCAATTACCTGCCTTGAAATCAGATGAACATAGCTGCACACATCTGATGTTTGAGAATACACACTACACAATGTGTAAGAATGTTAAATGAAGAAATATCCAACACAAAAATGTAGAGTACCAATATATAAACACAACAGTTTGGAAGCAGCAAGAAACAGAGACATGAAGGGATGTACTCTCCTCCTGTCCTAACCTCACAGAGCTTTTGGAGGGGTATTTGGAAGGGGTAGAAAAAGGGTCTGGACACAGTTTATCATCCTCTCTAGTTTGCGTCTGAGTCGCCTGCCAGTCTTCCAGTAAACCAGTGAGACGCTCAGTCAGTTCATATCAGCTCAGAGCACCTGCCACACACTAATATGAGGAACCGTTGTACGGGCCAGAACAGCAAAGTCAACAGCATGGAAATAAACAACAAACCGGAGAGAGGGGAGCTGCAGAGATCACATAAACAGAAAGAGCAGGGGAAGTGGACAAAAAAGGAATTTAAGCTATTGCATGCAGTTGATTCAGTTGTGTATAAATAAATATCTGCTTGGAATTGTTCTTTTGGAGAAAGATATAAGACAATATCAATTAAAGCTGCAGTAAGGTCCGTTTATTAAAAATATTTCAATTTGAGTATTTTACATCATAATGAAATGGTCTGGTAAAAACAAACATGACCATGGGCAAAGAATGGCACTCAGAAAAATGTTATCTTCCGTGGAACATTGCCCTACAGCTGATGGAAAATCAAAGAAAACAGACATAAGGCTCTTCATAGTCCATCATTTTTCATTACCTGAGATGACACTGAAACAAAGGAGCAAGTATTCTTAAAACTTAGATGTTAAAATGACATCACCACATGTAAAGGGACATAGTCTTCTGCTTGTTGGAATGTCCAATCCCCAAAAAGGAAGAGACTTGGGCAAAATGCAGAGGCAGCTCGACCCAGATCCATCAGTCAGTGGTTGTAGAGGTGAAACACGTGAAACCCGACTGAAAATGTATATTTCATGAGGGTATGAGGACGCTATCAAGTAAAATCAAGCCAGCTATTTACCCTTTGTATTTAGTACACGGTTGAAAAGATGTCCTATATATTCTTGGTCAGAAAAGAGGCAGAGGTCATGTGCTCGGGGAGCAACAACATCGCTCCCTCATAATTATTCACATGACCTTGAAGAGACGAGGGCCATGGGAGGAGGGCTGCCTCTGTACTCAACATGCGCCCAGAAACACGCAGGTCTTTCAGTCCACCAATAACCTGGTGCCGGGCTGGGCATGATGTATTCTTATGGCCCATGTATGGTATTTTGTTGGGGGGAGTGTGGGAGGGCAGCTTGGCACACGTGGGAGTGGGTGGGTGCAAAACGAGGCGAGGGAAGCGAGAGCGAGACAGCCCATTCAGTGACAGCGCTGTGTCTCTTTGCAGAACGTCTCCAAATTGATCCTCTCACACTTCCCTCTGGCACTATCTATTTTTCCAAGCTTTAATCCCCACTCTCTCTCTTTTTCGCTCTCTCTTATCGTCCAATTTCTCTAATCCCTCTCTCTCCACATCTTCTCCCAGACTCTGTCGTTCCTTCTTACCCACCTTCACATTTATGGGCATTTAAACGCTCACCCCACCAATTTTTCGTCCATATTCACATATTATCATTTTCCCTCTCAACCTCAAACCTTTTTGTTTCTTTCCTCTCCCATACCGCCTGCGCTCTGAGGTGACACTTGTGCTCCTCCAGCGACATGCTCTGTATTGTTTCCTTCAGCCAACCACCTCACAGCCACTATCAATGACATCAATGTTCCAGAGCCCCAGCGGCCTCCCTCAAAACAACTGGAAATACATCATAGTTGTCGTTAATGTGCATTCAAGTGTGTGCAGGAACATGGGAAGGAGTATGAGAGGGGAGGGGGACCATGGGAATGAAAGCATGTGTGAGATGTGGAGGAAGCACATGCAGAGGTTTCTCTGTATTTTATATTTTACGCAGCCTACGTCTAAATTCAGTCAGTTAATCTTTCTCACACAAAAACGTTGCTGCTGATGCATATGACAGAGCAGGAGCCAAATATTTCCCTCTTTTGGAACAGTCATGTCAGACTAACACTTCCTATTCCACTCACGTTCACAGGAGCAAGGGGAATGATTTGATAATAACAAATGTGTCATGGTGTTTACATGCACCCTCCTGAGGGGGTGAGAGCTGAGAGAGCAGGGAGGATGTAACCAAGCAAACAACAGGACCCAAGCAGCATTCCAACAATGGTATATTTGGAAACACAGATCGTTTTGTATATTGTTGCAATCAAAGGGTCAAGAGACATACTTCATGTCTTCTTATCTGTAGTTATACATGTTAAGGAACTTTTCTTTTTCATCTCATGTCATTGTCCTAGATACATGTCTCTGCCTTGTGCTGTCACAGAGATTGAACCACCAGTATGATTCATACTCCGCACACCTCTTCAGAGTTTATTGTTGAAATTACAGCAAAGTAGAGTGTTGGTGTTCAGGGCCTCCAGGGCCATATGCCCCTGTGACAGGGATACTAATGATGACCCAGACAGAAATGACACAGGCAGCTGCTGCCACAGCTGTAGATGGCTCCTCCAGGTCCTAGTGCCATTGTGTATCTCTCCCCTGTATCCAGCAGGCCTCATCTCTCTGATCAGGTCACAGCCGAGGCTGGAGGATGTCAGAATGAGTCGCCTTACAGTGTAACGCCAAAGACATGTGCTGACAACACACAGAATAATGTCTGCACTGCAAAATTAGACTGTAAGCTGCAGTTTCAGAGCCTGTCAATTAACGATTACAGAAATCAGCCGAATGGAAACATTTACTGAGGCATCATTCTGCTTGAAGAGCTCTCTGTGGAGAAGAACCATGCTGTTTTTTGTCAAGCAGCAGCTGATTTCAAAGTATATGTCATGCATGCATTCAACAAAGTCCAGTAATTGGGATGTCCACTTTTCTCAGTCCAATATAACCTGTCTGCAAATTAACCTATTTCATGAAATCCTGTTAAATAACCAACACTAATTAGAGAAAATAAAAATAGTTATCTGGGCTTGGACTGGCACATGAGACAGGCTCAGTACATGTGCACAAATGTCTACATGTGCATGAAGACTAAACACTGTCTTCAAGAGTTGTTGGTTCATTGCACTGAGTGTTCCTTCCTGCCAAGACAGACACTGATTAGGAAACAGGATTGAGAAATACACACAAATTACAAACCCAGCTTTTCAGTAGAAAACCTGTTAGGTGAGCGATTTCAGTCACATCAGATCAGTTGTTGTTTTTGGAATGTGGTGTAGCCACAAATAATCATGTTTTCATCCTAATCATTCCTCTGCGCAACTGATACATTACATTGTATAAATACATTTAACAGCAAGCAGTCTGAATACATTCTGCACCAAAACGAATAGGAGTAGAGCATGCAAAAATACCAGACAATGCAAATTCATAAGAAGATTTAGTTATATAAACCAGCTTATGGCTACAGATAGACATGCAAATATGCCTGACAAACAAAACAAGGTTTTCTGACAGGCTGTGACATTTGATGTCTGTTATACTATCCGTTATATAAACAAGAGAACACAGATTCTACCTTGTATACTTACAAGGTACTATTATATGGCCCACGGCAAATGCATACATTTCTATACTAATACTGAAAAGTCTGATGTGTGGGCAGAAAGAGGACAGACTCTGCAGATAAAGTATCTGGCCTAATTACACTCAAACTTCAAGGACACATTTTTTCAAGCTGAAAATGAAGATGAAGGTTATGTTTATTCAATGTTTTGCCATCAGATATAATCATAGTCATGGGTGCATGAGTGTGCATGCTTTTGTGTATATGTGTGTCAGAGATGAGGGAGGAAAATATCAGAGAGAGTCAGTGTAAGTGCACATTTCTTATGGGTTACTTCCTGATTATGATTCATCAGCATCGCCTCTAGTAACGTAAAAGGAGGGAAAATTGTGAATTTATGTTGTCATTTATTATTTATTTATTTTTCAAAATGGTCCTAAGTTACCAACAAATTCTAAAAAGCACACCAATGAAGATCAATATATTCTCAGGCAGACAGAGCAAAAGCATGAGGGTCAGCTTTCACTATTTAAGTAAACAATATTGCCTTACTAGGTAATATGTATTTTTATTTTTATTAATACCAATGAATAATAGTAGCATGCCATACAACATTGTGAATGCATAAGTTAGGAATATAAACAAAAGGCATATTGATCCCTTTACCTGTTTTGGTTCTTCTGTGTTGGGGGTTTTAACAGCAGCTGGATTTTGAGTAAACCGTTTCTGCAGATGTCGAGGACGGTCGGTCTGGAGTCTCTGGAAAGGTGTAAAATTACCCCTCTAAGGACCCAAAAAAACACCCTAAACTTTCCTTTCCAGTTGCCTCTCAGATGAAATCATAGGCATCACAGCACCTTCCTTCTCTCCTTCCTCAGCGGGTTGAAGACTGTGAGGAGGAGCAGGTGGGTTTGGAGCGATGCTCGCGACAGATTCAGCAGGCAGGCTACATCTCAGTGACACAAATGTCTCCGTCTGCGCTTAAAGACACAGGCTGCAGCTGCACACGCACACACGCCTGTGTTCTATGGGCTGTCCCGTGCCCTTCAAAATGACAGAAGACGGCGGGGGAGAGCAACAGAGTGACTGCTTCCGTACACCAGCAGCTTCTGCCTGCCAACGGTATTCGGCTGATAATTACAGTAAAGCCTGACTCAGAAGCTCACAGAACTACAGCAGGTAGAGATGGCAGTGACGCCTACAAACATGGCTGCTGTTTGTTGCACGGTCGGATAATTCGTCATGTCTGTTACGTGTCAGGTGACTGACTGATTGCTGTTTTCTATGACAACTGTGCCAAACACTAACCATTAATTTAATTCATGGCACGAGCCTAATTCCTACCATTCATCTCTGTAGATTTGGGAGAGCTGCTCTATGTCTTCACAGTCTATGGCGACGCACTACTTCCTCCTGGAGGTTGGTATTGCGAAATGCAGGGGATAAAAAGTATGACGGTTGTATGGTCTCACTTTGACACTACACAGGAGCACCTGTCTTTTAAATAGCCATATGTCGTGTGACATTGTCAAGACAAAACGCCAGCTGTCATTACACTTGCTTGAGCAACAGTAAGGTGGCCCTGAAGGACAAAACAAATTTACATAAGATGAAACACTTTTACAAAGTTGTAGACAAATTTACATTTTGGAATTTTTTTTTACATTTTTTAAAACAAAATTACATTAGCAAAACACTTTACCAAGGCCAAAACAAATTTACATTTAAGGAAACAAATTTACAAAAGATGAAACACTTTTACAAAGTTGGAGACAATTTTACAAACGACGGAACACTTTCCCCGTTGAGTCGGACTCCTTTTAGCCTGACTCTGTTTAGTCTGAGGCTATGTGGTCTGAGGCCATTTCATCTGAATTCTGACACATGATGAAGGTTTTGCGCAGATATGTACAGATATATACAGAGGCATGATGCTTTTTCAGCTGAGGTCTGACACCTCTCTCTGAGACTTGAGGATGTCCTAATATGTAAACCATGTCCATCTTCGTTTGGTTTCTCTCCATCAAAACAAATGACCCCTCACTCGATCCCTTCCGGTATTTGGTACATTCCCTTTCCGTAAAAATGAAATGTTAATTTGTTACAGAAATGGTAAAAGTGTTTCATCTTTTGTAAATTTATTTTCTTAAATGTAAATTTGTTTTGGCCTTGGTAAAAGGTTTTGCTGATGTAATTTTGTTTTATAAAATGTAGAAATGTTTTCCAAAATGTAAATTTGTCTCCAACTTTGTAAAAGTGTTTCATCTTCTGTAAATTTGTTTTGTCCTTTAGGGCCACTGTAGAACAGTGATCTGTTTGGTTTGAGAAACGGTGGAGCAAGTGCAACGTGATGGTTCAAGCGTCAATCTTATAAGATGGGGTCAATATGTTATTTTGCTCGTACAAAACCCCCGCTGAGCTTTGATCTTATAACATTAAATCAAAGCTGCTGTTGGTAGTCACAGAGTAAACATCTGTTCAGAGAGAGGGACTTCGAATGTCAACACTATCCCTCCCAACCACATTTCCTCTTAGCCCCCCAACACATGATAGTGCTGGACTCATAACCAATCGGAGGACGTAGTAGGGGCCGCCCCTTAACCAATCAGGTCAGAGGATTGGAGATTAGCTCTGATTGGTCCGTCATAACGGGAACAAGGGGAATAATAACATTGCTTGATACAAAGGCATTTGAAAACACAGAGATTTCGCAATAGTCTCAAATCACTTCACTTACCGATGAGTACCGTTGGGTATTATAATCTTTTCTCCAAACCCAGCAGAAAAAAAGTTAAGTTTTTTACACCATTCCTACCAACAGCAGCTTTAAGGCTAACTAAGGCCAAACCTTTATTTCATCTGAAGTTGTTTGATAATAATTGCCGGTAGCCTTTTTTATGGAAGGGATGAACAAGGCAACAAAAACTTTTATACCGTCTGAGTCCCCATGATACATTTATACTCTAGGCTTTGATTCGTGACAGTGCAAGGACAGATTCATAAGTGGACATGATCCATAAATTGGGCTTTGAACAAATCGGGGACCCTGTACTCAGGTACTCTCAATAGACCCCTGTTTGCATTTACAGCCCATTTTTTTTATTCTGAGCCTTTCTTTCATGAGATCCCTGTTTACTCAAGCAAGCCATATACATTGTCCAATGCCCCTGTACCTAAATATCAGTGCACAGATTCTTGGAAGCTGAAAGGAAGTGTGTCTGGTTTAAAGTGAGCGTAGCACTAGTGCTCCTATTTATTATTTAGTAGAATTTTCAAGCTGCTTGTCACATCTTTTGACATGAGAACATCAAATATAATCATCACAAAATCGGTTGTTTGTGTCAGTATTTGTTTGGTTAAATTACTTGGTGTTGATATCTCAAAATATCTAAGAAATAAAACATTGTTTTATATTGACACCAGTTTCCTTCCAAGAAACGAAAGTACGTCTGCACATGGCGAAAGCATGGAGATAAGATGTTGCCGTAGCAACACCTGCAGCCACCTCATCAGTCTCCATGACCTCTTAAATGCTTCTGGCCTTTATCAAATGTATGAGTCAGACTCGTGTCCTGGTGTGGGTGTGTGCGTGTGTGTGTGTGTGTGTGTGTGTGTGTGTGTGTGTGTGTGTGTGTGTGTGTGTGTGTGTGTGTGTGTGTGTGTGTGTGTGTGTGTGTGTGTGTGTGTGTGTGTGTGTGTGTATTTGTGTTTTGTGTTTTGTGTTGTCTGTCATTTCCTCAATAATCATGGAGGGTGCAGCTCTGAGAAAGTTCTCTTGGTAAACTGATATTATTGCTTCCATGGAAAGTAAGTAGCATGAAGTGCGTGAAGAGAACAGAATATAATTAAAATTGTGTGATTACTAAAATTAGGATTTTATTTTATTTTATGCTTCTGTTACTTCTCAGATTTTATTTTATCGATTTAATTGTCATGGTTTTAAGTATTGTATATCCCTTTCCTTTCCACTTTTACCTATTACTGTTTTTATCTGTCTCTCTGTTCTTTTGTGAAGCACTTTGGGCTCTACGCTTGAATTTATGAAAGGTGCTCCTGAGACCCGGCAATTCATTTTTGTCCTCTGGGGAGGACATGCATTTTAGCCATCTAATTTAAGAACCATATATATTCAGTCTATAAAAACCCCACTGTCCTGTGAAGAGGACATCCTCGGCCTTCTAATGATGTCTCACTTGTGTGTATGTGGCCAACAGAGCACATGAACTTTCTTTTCTAAATGGCTGAAAGCTCAACTTTCACAATTTATGGCACCAAAGGAGGTGAGGGATCATTTTTTTGCAGATATCATGATTCTCTTGCAAATATTGAAATTGATTCTTCAAAGAGTCTGTAAGGGTATTAACCTCAATTTAGTAAGATTTCACAAATGTACAGTAATTTGAACCCTTTCAAAACACAACATTTATTCAGTGTCCTTTGTAGTGGACAGCAGGACTAAATACAACTGTGTTTAACCAATTTCTGTACACGAGGAAGCAAGGGCTGAGTTAGGCTGAGAGGATTTTACATGCACACATGCACACACACACTCACACATGCACACCAAACATACAGTACATGCACACACACACACATGCTCATACATGCACACATGTGCACACACTGACACATCAAATCAGTTAAAAAATTGATTTAGGTGACTTTCAAGGGTTGAGTATGCATTTTAAAATGATATGTTAATGTTCTGATCTGTTCCCACTATATAAGTGTTTTAATGTTCATGAAATGACACGAAATCTTAATAGAAATACACAAATCATTGAAATAATATAATTACATTCTGTGACTTATCACGACTTAATGATTGCTACAAGGGACAGATGATACAAATTAAATTAACAACATTATTGTTTTTTTTCTGTAATGTTTTTCTTTCAACCCCAATACTTATATTATCTAGAAAAAATGATATCAAAACTTTTTTTCTTGTGGGTCTCAGGAGGATATAACTAAAAACCAGTTAAGAGTTGAGTTAAAATATTAAAAGAGTTTAGCATTGTTGGTATCAATTATCTTAACGTATGTCAGTCACAAAGGTTCACACTGACATAAGAAATACAATTCGAGATAAGGTCATCCAGTTTCTCTTCACAAGTCTAATATGTGGATGATATAAATTCCTAATTAAGTTCTACTTATACATGTCAGAGATCCATTTTAATAAAGGAACAGGTGTATTTGTATTACGTCACATTTTCAATACTGCAACAAATAGTCTGATAATAACCAGTTTCAGTTTCCATTATCTGTCTGCAGCTGGGGATAAGTAGGGACTATTCCAGCTTGACTGTCATCTTATAAAACAATCCGCTTTCTCATAACATTTGCAAGGATTAACCAGAGATTTCATACCAGATCTGTGGGATTATCTTTATCTTGATAAGGATCTCGCAGATATCCAATGAGCGACCTCTCCTCCCTCCGTCCCTCCCTCTCTCCTCTCAGAGAAAAATCTGACGTGGCATGAGATCCGGACGTGACATAGCTACACATCATCCCTACTCACCTCTGCAGCTCAGTCACTTTCTACCACATCCACGGGTTGTCCTGGTCCTGGAGAAGAGCTGAGTCCTGTTTCCGATCTGAACCAAGAAGCGTGATGTGGCTGTTCGTGTTGGCCGGTTTACTAAACTGCGCCTCGGCCTACGATGTGGATCTGAAGAAGCTTGAGGGGCTCGCGAAGGCGAGGGTTGAGGTACAGTGACACAAGAGCCTTATTTTACGGGACTTCTCTCTGCATTGACTTTGGACTGAGGTGTTGGAGTAATTAATTGAGTATGATTCCTGCAAACACTTAAACGGATGCGTTTTGTTCCGTATTTTAACTAGCTGGGCGCATGCGTGAGTGCGTGATTTAGGGAAGTTGTATGAATAGAGATTTAGCAACCCGGGTGCTTTATAAACACACCTGTAGCCTAATAAAGGCTGTGTTGACAACGTTGTTTGCAATTTCTAATTCTGCGACACTTGGGCTTCATTTCTGGGCCAATGCAGACACACGATTTTTCATTGCCCGGGGGTCTGATCCCTGGACAAAACTTACTTACTGAAACTCTACCCCTCATATTGTGAGAATAAAGCCCCCCCTCCCCATCCCATGGTGTCACCTAGCCACCACCCTGCCAGCCTCTCATCTGTTGCAATTGTTGTGTGAGTCCCACCCTTTACCTAGAGTAGACTCATATTTCCAAAAAAATGGTCGCAGTTCTTCCCAAAGGACTGAACCTGCACTCAAAGGATTCAACACTGCAGTGATATTACTGCATTGAAGACAAGTGTACACAAGCAAGAAAGTCAGAACAAAAACTACAGCACAAAAATATACACAGATCTATTTAAGTAGCGGAAAGGTCAGTTATCTTCTCCAATGAAAGTAATGTCCTGTCCTCACAGTATGCCACTTGTAACCATGTCCTTTCCTTTATACTCTTGTCTCCTTGCAGTCGTGTGGTGGATGACAGCTTAACAGGCTCAGAGAGGTAAGTTACTCCATAAAACACAGAGCAAGTGTATGAGGATACTGAGGCCTAATCCCTGTCTAAGAGCATTTGCTCACTGTGGAACATGTAACTTTCCACATCTAAGGTTTCAAATAATCTCCCACAGATCTGTGAGTGAAACAGCTCTGAGTGACAAACATTAACCCCTCCCTCTGTCTGCAGGTCAAAGCCTTTGTGGTCGAAGACATTCCTCTCTAGTATCCTTTTACTGAAGAAGTTCACTCTTGTTTCTTAAATATGTCTGCTCATGAATTTCACTCTACAAATTTGTCTCACCTTCTTCTCTGTGCCGATCCTTAACGGTCACTTTCTCAGTCATAACCTGGTGATGAAGCACATCCCCGGGGCTGACCCTGAGCTTGTTCTTCTGAACCATTATTATGAGGAGCTGGATGTAAGTCTTTGTTCTCCTGCATTTACATTTGAACAGTACTTATTTTAAAATATGTTAAACCCCCTGCATGTGTAGAATCTGATTTGGATCACTATATCATTAATGATATATATAATAGGAAAATTGCATTGTAATTCAGTTACAAAGCACTGTTGTCAGTCCATTTATTCTCAGATTCCCAGGGTTACATCTGTGCAGTTGAACGGTCATGGTCTATCTAACAAGTAACTACAGTCAACTTCAAAACCCTACACACAAGGGCTGAAACCATCTCTTTTATAGCAGCTTTTTTTTCTCCAAACATTGCTTCATAGTTATATATTTTATTTCCAAATGAGAATAAAGACATAATAAAGAAATTTAAAGTATCAATTATGTCTGTTGCCACTTGGGGGCAGAACATCAACACCATGCTGAGAGGGCCTGTTCAAATAACACAGTTTGAGATGAGAGAAAACATTGATATATTTGAGTACTGCCACAGTCTTTTAAGATTAACAAGATTCTGAATCATTTTTTGTCTTAAGTATTGGTTTTAACATGCTATGGTTTCATTTTTTTCTTACTTCTGTAGGTGTAAATGTTTATTAATTTGCTCACCCTGCATAAAAAGTAACATTTTGGCACTTTTAAAACCCTTTACTCAGATTTAATAAATATGCAAGTGTAAACTCTGTTCAAAGAGGTTTTTTAAATGTTATTTTGATATGAATATATTGCCCTTTTTACAATGATGCAATATTACAACACAACTGAATATTAACACCTGCATGCTGTTATTGTGTGTAAAAGCAGAGCTCCTTGTCTCCTTTTGTGTAACTCGTCTGTCGTTCTAGTAGCTGTCCAATAGAGGCAAACATTTTAGATTTTTTTTTTCTGTCTTTTTATTTCAATGTTCATCTCTGATTGCTTTTAAATGCATTGAAAAAGGTCCTTAAAGCAAGCTGCTATTCATCAAGTCAAACAATATTTAATGCAAGAATAACATTAACACCCTGGAATCATCATTTAACTTGTGTGTCCTTTTAGCGGATAGCTCTGTCTGACATGACCCGCTCTGAGATCAATGAGCTGATGGGGAAGCTTGGCTTCTACAAGAAGGCCAAAGCTGAGGAAGAGGTGCCCGAGGAGTTCCGTTTCTCTCCTGCCAAAGACAGCCCATTTAAAGATGAGCCAGCACACAAACCTGCCACTTCTTCTCTAGTCACAGAGAGCTCCTCCTCAGAGCCAGACCAGGAGGTCCAGCATACTGACCTATAACCTATCAAGGAAGAGAAAAGTAGGAATCTCACAGTACCTCTTTGCCCCTTAGCTGCTCTATGACCATGTGGTTTCTGCAGTTATGACAGAAATGTTTGTCATTTTTAGTAAAAAGGCCAGCAGATCATGGAGCAGCCTTTGGGCAAGGATGGAATTTTAGCATCAGCAAAAGACCTTTAAAAAGGTCTCTAGTCTGAATTTGCACATCTTCTTTTTGCTGTTTCCTCTTTGTTTTGCAGCAATAAGTACCCAACGGGTCACGTTGTGAGTGCTTTTCTACTCCCCACATAGAGACTGGAAGTGTATGTTTTAATTTGTTGTGACAGCTGTCTTTAGGATCTTCCCCTGGCTTGAGTTCTCTTGTGTGCCTGACTGTTACCAACCTGCTGTGAAACTGAATGAAGCCTCAGGCTGAAAAACTGTCTGACTGGCCTGAGGTTGATGCTACATGTTCTTGTGGGTGGAGCTAATGCACACAAGAGTAGTCAAGTCAAAGGGTTGTAAAAGTGGGAAATAATAAAATGAAAAAGGTAAAGTATCTCTTGTCATCTGATCCTTTAAGTGTTGACGGTTGATGATTTAATGAGTGTTTCCTTTTAAACTCCAGGAGAACATTTGCCATCTTTTAGGGTTCAAACAGGAAGTGTGTATGAATGCTGCATGATGCTTGAGAGGCATAAGTCTGTTGTAGCGATTTAGATTTTGCAGCAATAATCCACCACACTTATTCATTTCTCAAATAGCTTTTATTTCCGTTCACATTTAACTGGTGCACAGAAACAAAGTTAAAATGTGTTTAAGCTCTTATGTACAGCACTCACTGCTTCGTAGAAGGTTTTCATTTCTCAGTTGGCAGCAGTGGAACAGTTCAATGATTTCTCAAATTCAACCAAAACAAAGCTTCAAGACATACGTTTAGTCAAAATCAGCTCTGAAACAATCAGAATCTAAACATCAAGGAACCTTAATTTTACAAGCAGAATAAAAATCTTCATTTAAAAATGTTCTTAGCTTCATGCCATAAAATGTACAATTGTCCGCTTTGTTTTTTCATGATTACTCACGTTTCAACCGAAAGCCAGCTTTCATCAGGCCCACTAACTTCTCTTAAAAGTTACCCCTATTTATTTCACAAAACATTGTGGTAGCCATAGTTCACTGACTCACTTTAAACTGAACTTTTAGAAGCATAATATACACCAACAAAAAACAAAATGTTAGATTTTAAAAAGTCTGCAGCATAGCATAAACAGGAAGCCCTCTAACAGAGCTGTGTGAGTGTGTTTGGCAGGGCAGGGCTGTGATGCTGGGCTTTTTTTATATTCTGCACAATCCCTGGTAGATAAGCAATGACAAACATCAAGTGATGATGATACAGTTCAGCTGTATGGCAGATGGTAAACACCATCATTGTTTCCTTTTAACCTGAAGAAAAAGTGTGTTGGATTTAAGCATTTTTTTCCTACTGCTGCAGTAACACATGAGGGTTAACATGTAGAAAAACAGAAACATGTTCTCAGTAGCACTGTAAGGTTAAGAAAGGTGAGATAACTCAGCATTTCACTGCAGCAATGCAAGTGTTGCATTCATTTACATGACAAAGAAAATAACTTCCATGTGCTCATGTATTAAATATTAAAATCTACATCATCTTAAGAATAATAACTTATTTTATTAAAATTCTTCAAGCTACCAATGTTTGGTAAAAAAAAGTAGTACCAGAATGACCAAATAATGCTTTTACATGGCTGTTAGGATTTTTCTTGGTCATTTTTCTCTCTTTAATGTTAGAAAAATTACAATATTTAAAAAAGAGTAGAAGAAAAAAGGAAAGTTTCAATAACTTAAAATGGGTAATAGCATTAAAATATTTCTCTTTTCTCTCCTGATGTGTTTTCTGTACATTAGTGTTGTGACACAGCCACTGAATGTTAAATATAACCTGACACAAAGCTGAGTGTTAGCACAGTTCAATAAAGTCAAACCTTAAAGCTGTAAAAGATGCCTTATAAAACCTTTGGCGCCCTGTTGCTGGAGAAAGGTGGACTGCCTGTGTTAATGTGTGTTTTTAGATAAGAACTGAAAGGATGTATACACATCACCACTGCCAACAAAGATAAACAAACTCACACAAACACACACACACTGTCCCAGCTGGTCCATCAGAGATATGTGACTCTGTGACAGCCTGTCAGAGTGCAGGGCATCATCAGGTGAACATGGAGAGATGGAGCCGGAGCTTGGATGGGGCTCTGGGGTCAGGGGGGTTGGGTCCGGTGAACTCAGGAGGGGGAGGCCTACACTCACTGTTCACAGGTCAGAGGTCACATGGCCGACCCATGGACATCTCATATCTGCGCAGGTGATTGACCAGGGACTGTACATAAGTGAAGACGCACTTGGAGTCAGGTTTATTTCCCATGATCATCATGTCCTCCACTTCAAGCAGAGGCATGCAATTAGCGTAGGTCCTGAGGAAGAGACAAACAATAGTGTGTGAGGAAGAGGAAGGTGGAGAGACAAGAGGGAGGAGAGGACCAGAAAGGGAGAAGGAGGAAGGATATTATCTAGGATTCCCATTTAATCACCACCACCAATGCTGTTCCAACAAACTCTCTGTCACACGCACGCACGCACGCACGCACGCACACACACACACACACACACACACACACACACACACACACACACACACACACACACACACACACACACACACACACACTGCTGTGGTTTTCTATTTCCCTTTTGTTCTTCATCCCACTTTTGTCCCCAAACCACCTTTTAACATCCCTATAAATACATTTTTGTAATGCATTGTGCTATAAATAAATTAAGTTTTAAATCAAACACATATTACGTTACTTGTTTAGAGTGACCACAAGGTGGCATTATCTCCACACAGTGTAAACCTTACAGACAGCTTCATTAACAAAGAGTAGAGTAACAGATACAGAACCAGGCTTTACCTCGTGCATGAAAAAATAAATGTAAATAACAGTAATTTAATGAATTGCGGACACAAGTCACTCTGCACTTAACTATTAGGGTACCTTTTAAAAGCTTAACAAGCTGAGTGTATAAACACTTGTAAACTTATATTTGATAAAAAGTCATTGGACAACACTGTGCTTTGCTCTCTGCTTTGTTTCTCAACTCCTCTGTTTGAAACATCACCGTGCTGCAGGTCCTTTTAAAGTGTTGAGCTGCAGATGGTTCTGGCTCTCTGCCTGGGCCATAGTCTGGCTTTTTAGAGATGCACACATGGACACACACACACACACACACACACACGGACACGGACAGGGACACACAGACACCATGTTTGGTTCTTCGGACCTCAGTAACTTCAGATGAACATGAAGGATGACATATCAGAAAGTCAACACTGATTCTTTATGTAAATTCTATCAGCTGGAAACAGGCCTGTGATTGGCATCAGAGAAAAAAAAGCAGGACAATTCCGGAAGAATTGCATCCCTTGTGTAAAACATGTACCTACACACATTCATAAACCCCCCCTCTATCCCATAAGTGGCGTTCCTTCTTTGGCTTCCCCCGACTCTCACCATGGGTTCAGTTTTAGGTGGGGTGCGACTCTAGGAGGAGTTTTTGGTTTTAACCAGGCCTTTGGTCACCAGGCCCCTGTAGAACTCCTGCAGGTAGGTATACACACACTTCCAATCTGGCTCGCGCATCTTCACCATGTCGTCCACGTCAAGCAACTGGGGACAGTCCACCATTTTCCTGTGCCCACACCCGGCAGGGTGGGAGGAGGTGGAGGGTGAAAGAGAGAGAAGAGATGGAGAGGAAGAGGAAGGAAAGGAAAGGAAGAAAATAACAAGGAGAAAAAGTAGTTGACATGAGGAAGAGAGTGAATATAGATAGGTGGAAGAGAGAAGGAGCAGGACAGAGATAGTTGAGGAAGGAGAGGAAGGAGGAGGAATAAAAAAAACAGATACAAGCAGTGAGCAGCCAAATGTCAAAGAGACAGAGAGAGAGAGAGAGAGAGAGAGAGAGAGAGAGAGAGAGAGAGAGAGAGAGAGAGACAGCACACAAAGAGAAACAAAAACATTACATTCTCTGTGGTGACAAAAATATCCATGAGTTGACATGCTTCATGAACATCATAACACATTCAGCATGTGACAAACACACATAAATACATGGGACAAAACAAAATGTCAAATGAGCGTCAGCTGATGCTCATTCAGCCTTTTTGTTTGTTGTGCACTAAGATGAAACTTGATGTCAAAACTGCTACATTCTTATAAGAATACAAGTCACAGTGAAAAAAACAAGGACTCAGCTAAAAACAGAAACATACATTTCTATAGTGACTCTATAAACACACTGGTGCACAGGATGGTGTGTGTGTGAGAGAGTGTGTGTAGGGGTATCCAGATAACAACAAATTGCTGGGGGTGCCTGAGGGGGGAAGTGAGTGATAATGCAACACAAAGGTGGAGAAACGAGGGCGGTGGTGTGGTGACAGTCCGGTGCTGTATGATTGACATCATCCTACTTGGGAGCATGTGAGCACACACACACACACACACACACAAAAGGTGGTGGAGGGGCATCAAACGTGAAAACGGTGTGATGAAAGAGAGATCGGAAAGAAAAATAAGAAGAGAGAGAAAAGAAGGGTTGGAGCCGAGGTCTGTTCATTAACCTCGTAGCTGTTTTGGGACAGTTGTTCATGGGTCTCTGGATTACAGTGGATGGAGAGGGTCACGGCAGTTACTCATGAAGGGGACAAATAGAAGGTGGAGGTTTAGATGTGGAGTAATTACAGTAGTAGCAGTAATGGGGGTTCGCTCAGCCTTGAGTTGGTTTGCTACACCTGGGAAAAACAGGAATAGTTAGTCCTTGAAAATCAGTAGAGGAGCTTCCACGTGTTTTTGGCTCATCTCAGTTCTCCAGAATCAGGGAAGTATGTGAAAAATCAGCGTAATGCAAAGAAAGATCAGACGTAGGTACGAGCTGGAAGCAGCTTTGATTGTTTGACTTTCATTGTGTATTCACTCCGCAATTGCCTCAGGTTGGAGGAAATGTCCTAAGACCAACAGTAAAGCTAAGTTTGCTGAATCCTCTTCTGCTGGTTTCTTCGCAGTTACAGTGCCGAGCTTAACAGAAGAAGAGCTTTGCTGCAGTTGATTGGGGTTCTCCAAAAATGTCACTCGATTCTCAAATTCAAAACAAACAAAAAGCTAAAAGAACCAATGTGGTTAGTGTTGATATTACCAGGAAAAACAATTGTTTTTCTCGTGTGTACTCACTCTGCAGTGTCGAAGGCCACCTCAAAGTTATGCCTGCGGTTGCTGGGGATCAAACTTTCGTAGTCGAAGGCTTCAGGGAAAAAATTGTGAACCAGAGCACAAAAAGCCATGCCATTGCTCCAGCTGGAGGAGAAGTTCTGAATGTCCACATGCTGAGGGAGAAAACAAAGCGAATAAGTATGGCTGGCTGGGGGAGATAAGTGATGGAAACTTTCCTGAGGTAAAAGCTTCTCTTATCTTAATCATCTGAATTAAGAGATGAGCACTAAGTCTGGTTGGCTCACCTCATATGAGCGGGTCTTGGCACGGCACCAGTCGAGCAGCATCTGCTTGATGGAGTTTGCATTGGGTACACCAAAGCTTGTGGAGCGCTGCACCTTGTTTACCTTGGCGACGGCCTGATTTCCAGGGCTGAACGAAAAGTGAGGTTTGTGTTAATATTTACATGATCAGACCCACTCCTTTTCTTTCTTTGGTAGTAAGATCTCTCTGTTTATCCTTACCCGCCTCCCTCCTTCTCCAGCTTCTCTATCATGGCTTTGCGGGCCTGCATGGCCGAGGTTTTTGGAAGAGTTTGAGCCCTCATCAGCTCCTTCTTCCTCTCCGCCTGCTTTCGCTCCACAGCCGCCAACCCGCTGCTGCCACTGCGAGATGATGACTCATCCTCTCGATCAAACACACTGAGCAAAAACATGCAAGGGAAGTTAACACCTTAAAGCAGATGGATTTTAAAATTAGGGTTATGAGATTTTATAACCTACCTTCCCACTTTTTTGCTTGTGTTAGAGGATGAAGATGATGTGGATGATGTGAAGCTGTATGACTTTGACTGGACTGTTCCTCCTGAAATAATTAAAAGAGACATTTGAATGACAAACACTATATCAGATACACAGTATTAGAAGAAAGCAAGAGATCAACATTAAGTCTTAACTTACTGTCTGTTTTCTGCACATAACTGGATTCAACGACAGTGCTGCGTGATGATCTGCTCCTATCATCTAAACACACATGTACACTTTTATATTATTCATATTCTCAACAGACTGTTTTCTGATCTCTTTTTCTGTTCACTTGTTTGGTTTTCTTCTGTTCAGTTGACCTTTGGGTCTTGCAATTGTCAGATTAAAGGTTCAAAGAAAGTTCACAAATGCACTGTGAATGAAAAGAAAAAAAATAACTACCAGACTGTGCAAAGCGGTCAGTCTTGGTGACTTGACTAAGGCTGGAGCCATCTGCAGATTTCTCCATCTTCCTCATCACCACCTCTCCAGCACCGACCCCGGGCCGGCTCTTGTGCGCTCGCTCGTCTCTCTGGTTCCGAAGCTCTTGCAGACGGGTCTCGCGCTCCTTTTCTCTCTGGTCTGGGTTGGAGAAGTAATGAGGGGTAGAGAGAGGGGAGGGAAAGGGATGAAGAGACAGGGGGGGAGGTGGGGAGATGATGTCAGTGGAAAAAGGGAAGAGACCATGAGGTTCTAAACAACCTGACAGCAGCTCATCTGACGGCCACAAAGATGGATTATAACAGACTTCCAAATTTTCAGATGATGCATTTCAGAATTCTTTCCACGGCACTGTTTAATTCCTCTGATCACACAAACACTTGCAGGTGGAAGGCTCACAGAAGAGCCAGAACTGTCAAGTAACATTTACTGCACAAACATCACACATCAAAGAGAGCACATATGCTCAAATCGTCCCCTTTGGAAGTCTGTGCACAGTTCAGTGATGTCTAGAATATTGGCAAATCCCCACTTCTCTATCTAGCAATCAGCAGAGTTAGTATTATAACAAATAATGCAATACCATTGTTAGCTGTTGTCTGATCATTGTCAGCAGTGTCAAATGTGTTTTTTCAACTTGAAATATGTCAAAATTTCCCTCCAGATCTTACTTGTCATTGTTTTCATTTCCAAATTAATCAGAGGTGCACGGGGTAGGGTGCTCAGGGCAGTCTTAGACCCTTATTTACTAAGTTATTGAACCTTTTTAGATTCGTCCATCATTAACTCAAATCTGAGAATACAGTTGAAAGGTTAAACTGTCAGCTCAGTGCAATCAGAGAACTGGTGAAACTGGTGAAACTGGTGAAACCAACACCAAACAGAGATCACGTTAAATGTGGTAGATGTTTCTGCACCAATGTAGCAGCACACTGTGGAGACTGTGAAACACTGCACATTAAAAAACATTAAAAAAAATAGGACTCATGCATGTTCAAAATAATATCAACATATCCTTCATTATCCACCACAGAAATAAACTGTTTAGAAACTGTAGTGGTCTGACAATGACAGGATGGTGCACACAAAAAGTCAAACGCAGGCATGTGTCACTTGTTAATGCACACTGCACACCAACCTGCCCTACCTATTTCCTCCTGAGTACATCCCAGCATGGCCTCTGAGGGCAGAACGGACAGAAACAATGTAGGAACTGCAAGTTTGTTACATACTTTAATTAAAAGGAGGCCAAGGTTAAAAAATTGTGATATCATAAAGAGAAAAACATGTTTGACTGAAATGGGGCAGAGACAGCAGCAGATATAAATATGGAAGGAAGAAAAAGAAGAAAGAAAAGAAATATGGTGAGGTAACTCCTGTGGTTTTTCTTCCTCTATTACCTCTCTTTTTCTTGCGAAGGTCTCTCATGGCTGCACGGATCATTTTCCTTTCCTCAAAGTCTTTTGACTCATCCAGCTGTGGAAGAAAAAACAAAGCACAATCGGAAACAGTGAGAGGTCATTCCACACAGAAAGCCACAGTGACATGGCTCTATTTATGCACGCAGTGCTAACAAAGCATTATACACACACATATAACTGATTTTTCTAAATATATCTATATAACTGGTGGGACATGATTGAAGCCATTGTATTGGTTAGAAAGGGTGCTTGTTGTGGGGGCTGTGTGGGTGGGTACAGGCTGGGGTGCCTGCACACACGAGTGCCCCTAAACGTACATGTAACTTATTATTTGCGTTATTTATTTCTGTTAATCAACACATGACCTACATATTTTATTTTGCTTTGACTCTTGTTATTAGTCTATCAGGGAAATAATTTTCATTGTTATTGGGAAGCCCTGGGGAGGGGGGAACAAAAAAAAAAAGGGGGGGGGGGGGGCTGCATTGGAGATGGACGATGAAAAGAGGGACAGATATGGACACTGGCAGACTGTAAAATGATGAACTGTTGTTGTCTGTCTGAATGCAATGCTCTAAAAAAAAAAAAGGAAAGAAAAAGAAAAGGTGCTCGTAATTCTATTTTATCCAGCATTGTAGTGTGGGTGTGGGGTACCATTTTATCAAGGAGCTCTTCATCCTCCACAGCAGCCAGCTGTTCAGCAGTCACTTTTCCAGAGGGTTGCTCAGGTTTGGTCTGAATACTGGTGGAGCCGTTGGGGATGGCTGGGACGTGACAGGCCACAGTGACGGACGGTCCAGCTGAAAACACCGGCATAGAGGCCATGACAGGCTCCGTCTCCATCTGTGAAAGACACATTAACAAACACACACAGCATTAGCATGAGGACACACAGAAGTGCAAAAACATATGCTTGGTTATTTTAATTAGGCACAGAGTGAAGATTTAAAGGGAAATAGTTCATTATTTAGTGAGCTGTGATCTTGGTTGGATTTGTGCTTTGCTATTTGAGAGCTCCTGCAAGCAGATTCCTCTAACCTCAGGTTAAAGCTTCAGTTTTAAACCAAAAAAACCCTTGAAAAGGAAAACATAACTAAAGCTTGCAGACATTAAAGACATGATAAGCACAAGAGGATTTGTTTAACTCACTGCAGCCATAATAGGCCTGAGTGTGTGAAGCAGGCTCCTCTGATAATCACTTTTCATACAAAGCCCCCCCACTCACCACAACGCATCATTTCTTCCATCTACTCTGCCTTCCAGCAATGCCAGAGAGGGTGACAGCAAGCACATGCGAGCAAGAGCAGCTCTGCCAAGATACTGTTAGCAGAGTCCATGGAGTGTGACTGATGCCCTGAGTGTCTAAATGACACTGAGCTCCTGGGATCCAAATGTTACTTTGACAGGTACGATACACCACTGAGGCCAGAGCAATGCATTATCAGATGTAAGTTCTGAGGGAAAAAACCCTCCCTAGTCAGTGCACCACACAAGGAGTTGTGAATATTTTGGGGAAAAGTAAAGAGAGATACAGCATGATTAAGGAGAAGTGAAGCACAACTCATCATCACAGTTTGTTGGGGTGAACCTGGCTTTTTATCAGTACATTATTAGCAACCGTTAATCCAACGAAAATCCCTGATTACGTTTCTTTGAGACGAAATGCCTGTGGCAGACTCAGGGGCTCTGGCTGATGCTTCAGAGCTTTTGTTGTAGCCGAGTACAGATATAGCTCAGACAGCTGGCTCTGTTCCTATCCACCACCCAGCCCTTCTCCCAGAGGGCCCCAGCTGGGCCAGGTCTCAGCGAAGTACAGAGCCAAGCACAGCCAGCCACAGTGCTGAGTGATCGAGAGTGACCACTGGTTTCTAAGACTTCTTCCGACCTGGAAATGAATGAACTGAGACGGACTTGACCGATAAGGAATGTTTTGGGACACATCAGCCAAACTAAGTCATGGACGGAATGTATGCAGGGGGAATAAATGTCAGTTACCTTAATCCTCCAGTCATGTTTAATTCAGATTAAGCAGACTCTTCAGCGTGTGAATCACTGCGCCACATAAACGCTCTTTTTGTTTGGTTGATGGATAGATCAACAATACAGCACTCACCCAAACAGCTGGCGTGGGAGACATGACTGATATTGTACAAAGACATAGGAAAAAATGGTCTGATATGGTCACCCCTCATAATCACTATCTGTCTGCTGGGAGGGAGAAACAGTTAGAGGAAGACAGCCTCCTAGACAAGATCGGCTGACTGGCAGACTCAGCTGTCTTTGCAGGATTAGACAAGAATATGATCTGTGGCTTGTTGAATGACAGAAATTAATTATACAAACCCTCAGTATCCCTCAAAATGTCACCATTCCACACACATACACATACACACACACGCACGCACGCATGCACACACAGATTTGTGAAAGATTTAAGAGCAGACAAGGTTTAAGGAACGTGAGCATCAATCTCTATAACAGTTCAGCAAGACCTCAAATCCAATTCTTGTTCTGAAGCCAGACAAGTTGAACCGTTAGAAATTATTCCTCCTTTTTAAAAAACACCAATGCTTAATTTCCTACCAAAACTAATCTAATAGATGATATGAAGGTTGTGAACTAAAGGACATGGACACTGATCTTGTTACAACGTCCTTTTAAACTGCTACCAGGAAGTGTTCCTACTCTACAGAGCACTTGCATGCAAACACACACACACACACACACACACACACACACACACACACACACACACACACACACACACACACACACACACACACACACACACACACACACACACACGAGGGAGAGTTGGCCAGGACATGATCACAAACACATAGTGATAGAGGGTTGGAATACCACCATGACAGTTTGCAGCGGAGTCCTCTACATAAACACAAGCTGTCAAAACTGAACGACAGCTGAGATGGACAAGATTTTTTAAATGAAGTGGGTGTCATTTTAAAACCAAAGCAAGCAGAGAGAAATGGAACAGTAGGTCAACAGGTCCAGAGCGGTTGATTGTCAACACTGGAGCATAAGACAAACCCTTTGTATAAGCACCTTATCTAAGTTGAGAGAGAGAAGTACCGTGCTGTCAGGACAGGGTATGTCTGCCATCAAAGATGGAGCAGAGAGGGAGCGTCGGGTTGCAAAAGTGGGAGGGTGTTGGACAGGTAAGGGCTCTTCTGAAGTCTTAGGAGTGCTTGTCCCAGTGGATACCGATTCTGAGTCTTGGGGACATGATTCAGGCTCTGGGGATACGTCTAACGGAGCATCCAGGAGATCATTTGTTTGAGTGTCTCGGAGTTCACTGGATGGAAAATCTTTGGGAGGACAGCATGAAGAGTCTTGAGGTGTTTCCAGTGCAGTAGTGTCCTTAGGTTTGCAGGATGAAGGATTGCCAGAAGGGGTTGCAATATCACTGGGCAAAGTTGAAGAGGCATCTTTTTGAGTTTTGGTGTCACATGGAACTGAAGGTGAACTTTCCTTGCAGTCAGCTACCTGTAGTAACAGATCAGGTAAACCTAATGCCTGGCACAGGGCCTCCACTTGCTTTGTGAGCCTTTCTTGCTGAATCCTCAGCCTCAAGTTCTCTTCCTGCAGCCTGGCGACAGCCTCAGCCAGAGGAGCCACCTGAGCTGCTGCCTCCTCCAGACGAGCATCCACCCGCTTCCCAAAAGCCTGCAGGTTGCTATGGATTTCCCCCACTGCACACCGTAACGTCAGTTCAAATTTCCCCTTGCAAAATTGCTCCTCTGTATCTTCTTCTTCCTCTTGTGCAAGCAGATTTCCAATCGCTTCCTCCAGGCCAGATTCTGCACAAGTGCTATCTGGGCTGCCCAATGCTTCAGGGGCCTCGGAGGCTGGGAGGATATCCAGGTTTACTCCAGGCATGGCTAGACAAGCTGCGCTCAATATTACTAAATGAAGTCCTTATGGTTTAAATCCACTGATGTGTCCCAGAGATCTGAGTCAGAATGTATGATCAGAGATCAGATGTGAGGACACTGGGTACTCTCACTATCTGTCTGACTACAGAGACCTCCCAAAACAATACATGTCCTTTATACCCCCTGCAAATCCCCTCTATTTACTGGTTAACACCCTGACAGCCAATGACCATGCAAGGAATCCAGTTTCCCAGGCAGCAGTGGCCCAACCCCCTTATTTCCAGGTGCAGTGGACAAGTCTATTTATCTCCTGCCCTGCCATTATTCCACTGATCCAGTCAGTCCTGGGGCACTGGTGGACGCCAGAGGGGGAATGTCAGAGGCAAAAATGTAGAAAACTCGCCCCTCCCTCTCTCAACTTTCCTTTCATTTAGAGGGCTTGTCCTTCACACCTCACTTGGCAGGCAATGAGGGTTTAGACGTGGCTCTGGGTCTGAGTCGAATAGAGTTATATGCTGCAATGTCACTCGTCTTCAAACAAGTCTCTGACAAAACGCATCTAGGTCCTGGCTGTAATCAGGTCAGTTGTGTTGCACGACTGGGATTTCAAGGAAGACCTGTGGAGGCAGGCTCAGGTCCATGAGGGACAAAGTTTTGAGGGTCAAAACAGAGTAGACTGAACAGCAATGGTGAGGACAGACTCCAAATTCCCACAGCTCTGAGCCTTGTTGTTTGGTAAGGAAATCACAGCTCTTTCAAGATTTGTTTCAGGCTTGCTTACACCAAGCAGCAGAGGCCACACTGCTGCTCAGGGGGATTCTTCAAGTGCTTTTGTGTTAAATTAAGAGCTCTCCAGTGCTGACAGAGATCTGTGTGTTCCTTCTTCAGAGAGTAAAATGCTCATGTGCATCTTTCACATGCCTACTGGAATTTATGTGCATGCTGCAGTCCATGCATAGAAATCCCATGTTACTGTACATGCTGTATCTGTGAATGAATACCTGGCATGAGGTTAGAAGTGATACAGTGTGATAAAGCTGTTATGCTCAATGGCATGCTCATACATCACATGTGTTGAACTGATTTTGAAAGTGCAAACACAGCCGAGTACATCACTGCTAATTTTTACATTAGCAGAGTTAATCAGAACAACCTTTCTCTTTATTTAGCTCAAGCTATTGTGACCCTCTTCTGTAATTACAAGTGCTGACAAAAATGATGTAGTGAAACTACTAAAAAAAGATGTCAAAGTTAAGTCAATGCACTGGTTTCTGTCCAAAGAGGACTCGTCATAGAAGTGAAATAAGAATCTCCAAAAGAAATCTGAAGCTGGGGGCTTTAAACGTTTGTGCATCATTATATTCTCTCACACCTTTTCCCCAGTTTGCACAGTTTAAATCTATGACACATGATGTGGTTGGGTAAGAGGCATGTGTCATGGATTAGCAGTATGGTAACAATGGGGTTCCTATGCCTCTATGTGACAGTGAGACACTGACTGGGCCTGTGTGTCCTGTGTCTTCATGCTGCAGCTCTTTTACCAGCGTGAGCACAAGCTTGGCATTAATCTCTATGACCAGATGAAACAGAGTAACTGTCCCGTCATCACCCAGGTAATAAAGCTGGGGCATTATTTATATTTGTGTTCAAGGCCGTTCACTGTGTGTGAGCCTGAGCAGACAGCTGAGACGAGCAGGAGCAGCTGTGATCACTGAGAGCAGGAGGCATCAATAATCAGCCGCCAGTCTCACCTGTCTGATCTGAACTCTCCTCGCTGCACTGAAACACCACAAGCATCTCAACCTTGCCGTAAACTCTGTCACGCTTTTGTGAGCGAGCTCGATCTCCGTCACTCTGGAGCCTTTCCAGTGTTTATTTCTTTTTCTCTGTTTCTCTCTGTGGAACCTTGGAGAGATTGTACTTGACACACAATCCACAGTAAAAGCTGATACTATCAGCCTCACATTTTTTATTGGATTTGAAAATATAATTCCACAAGGAAATAATGGAGGTTGTGAGTGCTGCAGTCAGACCACCAAAGAGAAGCCCAGACCACCCAAACGGATCAGGGTCTCAGACAGGAACCACTGCGGTCAATAAACGACTTTTAACAACACCAAACAGGAAGAGCTTATTAAAACTCATGTGACATAGTATATTCCCTCTATATCTCCAGACTCTCCTTGCACTGATGCACATATACTCTTCTGAGCAAAGGGAACATCTATAAGCTACTTTGCTAGGAATCCTTACTCTCACACAACCTTGAACTTTGACTTAACCATGGAAAATCAGAACAGGTGGTCTCTGGATGAGCCTGAAGAAAACCAAGCTGCCTCTGCCTGGCTGATGCTAACCAAGAGTGCTAGTTTTTTTTACAATCTCATTAGTAAAAACACTCAGACTAAGTGTTTGTTTAGTCAAACATGATAAAATCTGGCAGAGGAAGGTGAAACATGGCCTTGTTTGAGTGATAAAACAGAGAAAAGCGTAGCTATTGACACAGCCGTGTGGTTTATCAGAGAAGGCATTCATGCTGCTGAGCCTATACGATGAAGATGCAGACAGAGTTAATGCATGTGGCTTAACACTGATTCCAAGCATGTTAAGAATAACAACAGAGTTTTAGGGCAGTGACAATTAAAGGCTCAACTAATAACTGGTGAGTGACACATGAAGCAGGCAATTATAACTGTGCTCTGTTGTTGCTGCAGGAAACACTGAGAAGTCAAATTTGCAATGACAAAGAATATCATAATAGCTTATTTTGTAGTGCAACTGCATCATTTTGCAGCATTATTAAAAATATGTCATGTTTGGCCCTAATTAAACACATGTAAGCACTCACAAGGATGTTACCTGTTTGCTGTTATGTAAAGGGTGTAAGGTCACACATGTAAGAAAATGTAAACCTAATCTCTGGCAGAGTCTTTGTCCTGCTCCTACAGAATCCTTTTCTCAGTCTAACTGATAGAGACGTCTCACCCAAACACTTTAAAGCCACCTGGCAGCCATGCAGAGAGGTCCTCCTCCCAGCATTAATTAACCAGCTCTGTGATCCCATTACATGGATTACCCCTGAGCTCCACACAAGGAGTCGTAATACACAACTTTTGAGGAATAAACAGGAGGACACTTCTCTCCTTGCTCTCAAAACCTCCCCACTCTCCATTTATGAGGACACTTCCTTTCATGGAGCACAAGGAGATAAAGGAATAAGGCAGATGCAAGTTTTGCAGTAATTACCAGAACACAAGAGTGATACTATTACTAGAGGGGGATTTGTTTGTACTCGAGTTGCATCTTTGCCACTGTCAGTAATGACTTGTTGCAACATGTCTTGTCATTTGGCTGGACAGTAATTACGTGCATGAAGACAGACAGGTGTGATTAAGGAAACTTTTCCCGGATAAATCTCAGTGGGCATGGCCTGCCAAGAGAAAAGGAGGAATGCCCAGAGCAACCTCCCTATCCCTCTCTCTCTCCTTCACATACCCTACAAGGACAGATGTGACTGGCTACCCGCTCTGTGTTTGATAAACACTGTGCTTCCCTCCTCCCCGGACTTTTCTCACACTCTGTCTGTCTTTTAATGCCCTGGCTCACTCCCCCTCTCAGGCCTTTATATGTGATTGTTACTACAGGAGATGCAGGAAAAACACCTGAATTGCACTGAATTGAATATGGAGGGAGTTAGATGGTAGATGAGGGCAAAATAAATATTTGTGGGGTAATGATGGGGTTTATCAAGGTTCTGTGGAGATTAAGATCATTTGTAGAACATATGTTAAGGTAGACTGTACCTTGATGGAGGATCCAGAGGACAGGCTGGATGAGGAGATCTTGAAAGGTGTCGCTCTGAGGCCAAGGGTCAACTCTGAAACAGACACAGAGCAGACAGGAACTAACATTGATTAACAGTATATAGAATAAATTCACGTTGATGCAGTTCACAGCTTTGAGTTGACTATGAACAAACCGTGCATCAAACGCATGTGAACAGTCTTGCCCTGTGTTGGTGGTAACCGTTTGTCAGTTACATAAGCTGCCACAGTTTCATAAACAACATGAACCAGGGTCTAATGAGAGAGTAGAGAGATGTACTTTATGACACCTTTAACTTAAACAGCACTCTTCTCCTGCAAGAGTATGTACATACAAACCCCCCAAAGGCCATAAAAAGATTGATGTACACCAGTGCAGCACTGAGTACACGGAAGACTCCTGGTCTTCCATGTACTCTTGGTGCTTTTAGGTGCTTTTAGTAAGTAATCGGAGACAAAGCCAAGGCTGCGTTAAGTTGGCAAGAGACAGGCAGGTTCCCAAAAAGAAACACAAAACCATTAAATTAAAGTGAAACTGTGAGACTCTCGTGAAGGAGCCATGCAGGGCTGCCAGAACATGTCCTTGTGAGTCGGTTGTACAAAGCTGCAATCGTGAAAGTCCATCTTCAGCTTTAAATAAACTGTTTGGGTTGGAGGTCCCGGCTGCTGAGAAGAGCTGAAACTCAACACATCTTGTTTTGACAGACTGCAACAGCAGTTGAAGCGGCTTTGCTATGGAAGCTGACTGAGTTTCATGCAATTCATGTCTTTTTTTCACCCACACAATTAATGAATCCCTGCCGGGAACTGTTTGTATAGTGAGTTGGTTGTGTGCACAGTGTGTAGATTAAGCTACAGGAACATTGTGTTTTTAAGAGAATGCAGCTCTGCTTCAAGAACCAATTAATCACTTGACATCAAACACACTTACACATTTGTTTTCCTCTTTGAACACTTACCGTGGCTCTCAAACAACTCAAAAATGATATATGTTGAGCAGATTATTTGTCATAATATGTCATTTTAAAATATTTGAAAGTTATAGCTAAATAAAAGCAATGCATTTTCACACTCTTTCCAGGGGGAACCATTTTTTTGTTGAGTATTTTCTTCTCCTTAAGGCGCAACTTCCAATACTTTGAAGCGAGGACAAATGTCTTCGAACGCTCCATTAAAATGTAATACAGCGTTGATCTAGAAGTTAAGGAACTTAGTGCAAACTGCAGCTTGGGTTTCTCTGTTTCAAGTCATTTTCAATTACTTATTTCCTGTAATTTTCCTACTGTTGACACACCAATTAAAGCATAAAATAATCCACTTTTTTGTGGATAAAATTCACCACAAATTGTTGCTCAAAGGTGTCCAGCAACATCAAGTTGAGAACATCAGAACACTTCTAGTTGAATCATGACTCAGGGTTTGGTTTCTATATGCTGATCTCTTATCAGGAGAAGTACGCAGTAGACATGGATGTAAAATGCACACACACATGACTGATAGAGGTAAAGGCTTGTTTAACTGGATAGAGGGAGATTGCACTATCAATGGAGTATAACAAACAAACCTCTGTCCTGTGCAGCAGGCTTATTCACTTACACTGTAACAGTCTTACTATTCAGTCTGTTCTGAGACAGCCACTTGTTGTTTCCTTTGACCAATACACTCTCTACTGTTGTGTACTGACCTCACTCCCTCTTCAATGCAGCAATGCCCACTTCATAACAAACACCCTTCAGTACAACCGTGCCGTTTCATATTCAGCCCCAGCATCCATCCCCACTCATCAGCGTTTGTGCTTTGCTTGTTTAGCCTCACAAAAACTCTTCTCATTATCCCACTTGTGACCGATTGCTTGGTGCCGGTCACGTCCCACAGCGGCTCAGATTCAAATGTGATTTATGTGACAATGAAAGCAAGTTAAGGCACACAGATGATACATTTTGATTCACACAGTGGCATTTTTGCATACTAAATAGTCTAGATGGAAAAGGTCAATAAACCAAAGTTTGACCTAAAAAGTAGTGAGCACACTATAAATAGTGTCTAAACCCTGGCTAAAACACAGTATCATGCAATGAGAGCTCTTTGAGATTTGTGGAGGGTTTATTCTTTGATTGATGCTCTTACCTTGCCTCTGTCCCAGGGTGTTGGTGTTGATGCGTGGGGTCATGGTGGTGATGGGTATGATGTTGCCCCTAGGTGAGGACGTAGATGAGGTGGTGGTATGCCCATCCTTGATCTCGATGGTGAGGAAAGTCTTCATGTCGGGGTCTGCCTCTCCCTGGATGACCTGCTGTTCAGCTGCTCTCCCTGGGGTCCTGTCTTCCTTTGAGTTGCTGGAGGCGTGCACATCTTTTTCAGCTGAATGCCTTGTCCCACCCATGTAGTTCTGCCATTGGCTGGTTGAAGACAGAGGTTTGTTAGCAACCCCTCTTGGCTGAGGCGTGGCCTGACTCTGAGATGCAGCAGAGGTGTGAGATGTGGAGTCCACATGTGGCCTCGCTGGCCCGGCTCCAGATGTGCTGAGGGATGCTGCTGTGTGTGTAAACAGCTCTGTAGCTTTGGAGAGATTTGTGTGGCCGCTGCTGCCGAAGGTCGTCCCATTCCTCAGAGGAGTTTTCTTCAAAGCTGGGACATTCAGGCTGTTGCTGGGCTCTGTGAACTTTCGCATTCGATCACGTACAGAGTTGGTGCGGTTGAACTGTTCCAGTATAACATCTTTTTTCTCAGTGACTGTAAAGACATAAAGCAGGAGGAAAGTTTAAAAACACTTAAGGGCCCTTATCTACTACATCCTTGTTTTCATCTTCTCCTCTACATCACAAGCCCTCTTCAAATCCCATTCCTCCTTTCCTCCCCTCTACAGGTTTTGTTCCAGCCCCTTTATTTTGCTTGACTTAACCTCCCCCGTTGCACCATCTCTCAGTGCCTATTTTATGGACTTTTCAGGACATGTTTCTTCCCCTCATGGATATTCTTTCCCTCTCTGATCCCTAATACTGTCAGATAATGTGTACAAAGCTCATGATCTGGCACAGACCCTCTGATGGAAAAAGCATTAGTGATTAGAGGAGGAGATATTCACTGAGGTCATCCTAACAAAGGAAAAAGAGATGTGCTGCTTTGAAGGGAAACCACAGTTTATAGTAGAGTGGACACAGTAAAGAGCACTCTGGTAGAAGGAGAAGAAATGCCCTCTCCCCAGCCATGTCTTCTGTGAGTGGCCCTACATGGTCACACTTATGTCTGTGATGGTCTCTTTATACTGCAGTCATACAGCCCATAAACCATTGTTTACTATGTTACCACCCACTTTTAGGTTCCCCTGATTTATATGACACATCCAAAAAACAGTCCAGGAAGTGAACCAAATCAAAGCTGCAACTAATTATTTTCATTATCAACAACTGCTTTGAGCGATATAAAACTGCAATAATTAAGCTTGTGAAAAGACAGCAGGAATTTTTTTTGTCATATAATAATTAGAAAATATTCTAATCTGAAAAGCTGGAAATGTTTTGTATTTCAAATTTTCTAGACGGCTTTATGGATTTTATGATTCACAACTAGGACAATACATTACAATGTGATATAGACTGATTCAATAAAGTGATATTGAACTGCACCATAACATACCATATAAAATGTTATGATAACATATGAAAGGATACTATATGATCATTTTTTAAAAGTTATATATTTTTGGGCTTTTTGCCTATATTTTATAGGTCAGCTGAAGAGAGACAGGAAATGTAGGGAGTAGGGAGTGGGGGAAGACATGCAGAAAATGGTCGACTGGCCAGGAATCGAACCGGCGATCCCTGTGATGAGGACTGTAGCCTCTGTATCTGGGGCACTTAGACCGCTAGGCCACCAGCGCCCCTACAATGTGATTCCATGTAATACCATACCAGATGATACGATCGATACAATACCATTCAATACGATACAATGCTATAAGATATAATTAGATACTATACTGATACCATATCATATCATATGACACAATCCGAGTGGAATAACTTACCTTTAAATATTCGTTCTATATCTTCTTTTCCCTTATTAAAAAATTCTTTGTTTTCCCATCTAAAAAAAAATGTTTATGTTTTCAGTAAAGCCCTCACTGTTCCTCTACTTCCTTTACTTATTTATTCATTTATTTTTTATGACGATTATTGTTATACATTTTTCTTTGTGTGTTTCACCAATGCTCCTTTAGTTTATGGAATTGTATTCTATTCTTCCCTTGGGGTTTATCCCACAGAAATAAATTTCTTTCACACAATACAGCACAATACCACACTCAAAATCCAATATGGTATTGTAGGTAGTGCAAATGGTAGACACAGTAATATAGATACAGTACATCCACTTTCATTGTTACGGCTGGGTTACATGTAATGTCGGACCAGTTTCTTACCAGAATCCTTTGCTTTGTCATGAGTGAGTGGCAGATCACTGTTATTTGTTATCTAAAGAAAGAGAAAGAACAAAAGCAACATGACAGTTAGAATCAGGACGATCAGCTGAAAGGATGAAGTCTGTGGCTGTAGTCAGAACATACGTATGTCTGAGGTGACAGTACACTGATCTACATAGCGCTATATAGAGGATCAACTGGTGGTGTTTTCCTTATGTAACATTTGTGTTTGGAGTGAGCAGTGAGCCTCTGTTCTTTTTCTGGCAGAGGGGCCATGACGGGCCCCAGAGTGTTTACATTACTCTCAGGAGACTGAGCATCAGCGTATCTTGCAGGGAACAATAAAAGAACCCCGGGGCCCGGCCTTGAGTAAACACATTAAGAAGAGCGACATGATGGCGTCACAGCGACCACGTCCCCTAGATGAGAAATGTTGCTTAACAGCAAGCAGTCAATGCAGCAGAAACAGCAGCTGTGTGTGTGTGTGTGTGTGTGTGTGTGTGTGTGTGTGTGTGTGTGTGTGTGTGTGTGTGTGTGTGTGTGTGTGAGAGATCTCTGTACTCTGGGATGAGCAGAGACAGAACTTCTGGCCCATAACACTGTGTAACTCTCTCTGACAGCAGGTGAGGCTGATGTGCCGCTGAGATGAAGCAGAGACACTCAGGTGCATAGTTTGTTTGTGTAGCCAAGTAACTAAAGATAAACAGCAGCTAACAGGAGCTGAGCATGCAGTGTTTATGGATGCCAATGTGAGCAGAGTGTCACTAAAGAATTGAGTAATGGTGTTAGAAATCGACAGAGAAAAGGGAGAGGACAGACTGTCGGTGCATGAAACCGCTGGGTGTTTAGCTCCACACCCCACTCTAGTGGTGCAGTTATTATTAACACAGCGTATCGTTGATGCTAACCAGCTTGATCAGACTGTTGCTTCATGCCCTCTCAACGGGTGTTTTGTGAAGGTGAATAGAGACATCCAACTTGATTAGTCTTTAAGTTTTTAGAATGATCTATGTTTCTAATAACAGAGAAGCTGCTTTGCACCTCTTGAAGGAGATGTGTCTGTGTCTGTGTTCGTTCCACAGGAGGCTGCTGAGCACTCCTCAGAGCACAAGATGTCTTTTGGATTCCTTTGACATGTGCTGACTATGAAGCCTGGGTCATTTAATACTCATCACCTGTTTTTATATTTTACATTCAAAGACATTGGGCATTTCTCTGATGCTAGACTGAATACTCTACCGTTTGTTTCTGGAAGTCAGCGATTTTCTTGGCGCTGCCGTTGAGCAGCCCCTTTACTGGATCCTGTCGAGATAACACGGCCCCATCAGGCTGCTCCTGCTCAATGATTTGGTTCTGATCCTGGTTGGACTGAGACTTGACGCTGGCTGAACCGCTGCCTCTGCTCTCAGTTTCTGAATCTGTGCTGTAACTTGAACCACTCGTGATTACCTCCACCTCCTCGACTGGACCCCTCTCCTCAGAGGACATGCTCACGCTGTGCTCAGACGTCCCTGAGTCCGTCCGCTTCCTTGTGAACAGACTGGAGATATCTGAAGTCCCTGAGCCCCTACGGGATCTGACACCAGAATCTGAAACATCTGAGCCCAGTCTCTGTCGAACATGGGAGAGGGAGCCAATGCTTCGCTCCGATGCCCCGGAATCCAGTCGACTGCGCTGGAAGGGACTCTGGCTCCTGTCTGAGGCTTCAGAATCCAGCCGGGCTCTGTGGGCTGAGCTCAAACTCTTCTCTGACACCACAGAGTCCAGGTTGGGCCTGGAGGTCATACTGCGGTCTGATGCTGAGGAGTCAGATCTCTGTCGATGAGACAGGACCAGGTCTGGCTCTGTGGTCATGGCTTCTCTCTGGGACTGGATCAGCAGAGATCCAGAGCTGTCATCCTTCACCAGGTGATCCAGAACCAGCACCATACCCGAGTTTGAGCCTGTGACAAAAAACACTCATTAAAAAGGAGCAATAAAAAACACACTTTGATTAGTATTAAGTTTTGTGAGTAGAGGAAACAGGAAGTGGTGAAGTCTTAGTTTAAATATTAGGAATAAAATACTTTTGCGGCACCAGGGCCCCACGAGAAGCCAGCCAGAAATCATTCCTAAGGATCACAGGAGGAGGCAGGTGGAGACATGAGGGGACATAGGCATTTCTTCCAGACTGGCCCCAGTTCCTGAGTAAGATTTGTGAGATTGTGTCAATGGATTTGCGTAAAAGAGAAGGAGTGGCCACATCCAAAGAGAGCTGCATGTAGCTCAACCGTAGGTGGTAAGCAAGTACAAGAAGCCGAGGAGGAAGTGAGTGTGAAATAGAGACTAGGTTAAGTACTTCCCCCTCCTTCTTTCTGCCCAGGCTCCTTCAGTTCTCCTTCTCTCCTCAGGAAACTGCTCTCCAAACAACTCAGTGCAGCCCACTTCCTCCCTCTGTGACCATCTCTCCCTCTTACCATGAGGGACTATCAGAGGCTGTGTACAAACCACATCGGGCATCAGATTCCCACTTTCACCCAGTACACACCAGGACATGAAAACACATCGGTGTGACCTGTGTTTGCACCAACTCTGCAACCAAACAGGGTTCACCAAGTATGCATGCCTATCATTTACAAACCATATGAAAGAGGGACTCCAGTCTGAGCAGTGGCCACAGAAAACCCTTTCAACTACCGTCCAGATCAGCTGAGACATTCACAGCTTTCAGTAAAACAGTTGATCTCTTTATTATGTAACACAACCTTAAAATAGATGACCACTAATTCATGCACAATCAGTATATAAATAACTGCATGTTGTTGACTAAACAGAGCCGTACTTATGTAATACTGTCTGAATAGAAAACGTGATTTTGACACACAATTAGGACAATTAATGGCCGCCCTTCTTACATGTGACACTATGAATGGTCCACTGGACAGCGTCTGAATCTAATGATGCACTCAACCAACACCCAATTACTGCTCCACTGAAAGTGGGAGCCAAAACTCACGTTTTCTTCTCCAAACTCTCACATTATTGTTCTCTTTCTACCACTGGAAAGCTTCTCATGCCCATTGTGTAGCTATTTCTGGGAAAATCCCCCACTGCTGCTGGGCAATGAGAGGCTTGAGCTTTTGCTTTAAAATAGCTACAAAAGAAGCCACTCCACGGCCAGTTGATTTTTAGAGCACAAATAAAGACTGACCAGGCTTTACTGTAGAGGTATTTAACACTGAAGCAATGACCCCAGGTCACTGCTTCAGCTACACTCTTCTTCAGGGTTTAATCAGGGTTCAACGAGGGTTTACCACACCTCTGCTCCGGTGTATCAGGTAGAGGAGAGTACTTTTACTTTTAAAGTAATCAAAACAATGTGTGGATCTGAACATAAAAGCCTCATTCAAGATCTTGCATATGCTTGAACTTCTGTGGTGTAGAAATAATCTAATGTTGTAAAAGTCTGGTTGAGAAAGGTATTTTCAGAACGACATAGTGTCTGCCAGTATTTTGGCTCGTTACACTTTCAGTAAACAAAACCTACACTTGATCCTTGTTAGTCTCCTCCATCAGGGTGCTTACATGTAACTGTTTGAGAAGTTCACAGTTGCAATAAAAAGGCTATAGAAGAGCTTCTTGACGGTTCAAAGTTACATTTTTTCTTTTAAAAACAGAAACATTTGTAGCACCTATGTAGCTCAGTTGGTAGAGTAAGCATCCCACTTACAGAGGGTGAAGTCCATGACAAATCAGTTGCTGGTTTTGACTCCTGATCGGCAGCAAAAATATACCTGAATACCAAAATATTGAACCACACAGTGTTTGCTAGCTCGTAGGTCTTGAGTATTACAGAGAGGGACCATAGACTGTATAAAATATGGACGTAGTATCCGTGACATCACCCATCTGTTTCTGAAGAGCTGTTTGAGGCCAGTCGGCGGCCATATTGCTGCTGTCGAGCGATTGTGACGTAAAGAGGCGGGCTTTGAGCCTCCTAGCCAACAGCTACAGTGTTCCTATCTTCGAAATTGTAGCGTTAGAAAAAAATTCCCCCCCCCCCCACAGTGTGTGCCGATCGAGAAATGATCTATCCAGACCACACTCATCTTTTGTACCACGCTGTAAACATTTTTATATCTGCTGTAAAGATCGGCTCTTTTGAATTGGTGTGTATGTGACATTCAGTACTTCCGGAGCCAGCCTCAAGCGGATCCTTGATGAACTGCAGTTTTTAGCACTTCAGCATTGGACTCATATTTTTAGACCCGAGGTTGCCTCTTGAGAGGGACATACTGTTCTTTTAAGTTTATTTTGGGGCTTTTGTGTTTTTATTCAGAGAGGGTAGGATGGTGAATAGAGGGTGGGGAGTGACATCTGGCAAAGGGCTGCGGGTTAGAATCAAACTCTTGGCCACTTGCTTTGGGGACTAGCCTTGATTCATGATTCAACCACTAAGCCACACCAGCGCCCCAAGGGACACATATACTGTATTTGATATTCATTGAATGCAAGTTTAGTGTATGCCTCTGAGGATGATATGAGTCATCAACCTTTTAGGTTTCCTAGAAAATAACAATGATACCTCCTATAAAAAAAAATGTTGTTTTATGCTGACTTAAAAGTGACAATCAAAGTCTATGCTAAAAAACACAAACATATATTATGCTTTCATAAAAAAAAGTTTAAAGGAGTAAATTCTGTAGATAAAGCCAAGCTCTAAATAGATAAAGCAAAGATTTGAGGATCATCAAAGCTAAGAGTGGCTTGTATGGTGCCACATCTGCTGAATAAGGTCCTGTGTGAAAGATAATGATCTGAAATTTGTGCAGGACTAAAGTCCTGGTATCAATGGTGCTCCACCAGATGCTCCTCCGTTCAGTCCTTAACAGGGTATATGCATGAAATTGCTGTTAGTGTCAAACTTAAAGTTGAGCGAGTTTCTCTCTTTGGGGAACTTAAAGCACAGAGCACATTCCACTGAGAGTCTCTGCAAACATTTCATTTCCTAAATCACAGCCTTTCCACTTACAGTTTGGACTAAAGAGCAGACCAGCTGGACACGTGCTCATTGAGGTAGAGCTTGTAAATATAAGCTTTTTGTCTGAGAAGTAGAGGTATGTGTTTGCGCTGTGTTCAAAGACCAAACAGAACCGGCCACTTGAAGTCATAATCTCTTATTTTCTGCCACTTTCGCTCTGCCGCAGAGACAACCAGTGGCCCACCCTGACTCCACCATCCTTCCTGACCACAAATGTTGTAGTTGATTGGTGTCCGCTTTTAAAGGCGCCTTCTGTCTTTACTTTTCTAAGGTGGTCTTTTTTTTTTTGTTTACCCAAGCTTCACCCTTGTTTAAATTGTAAGGCAGGGATATATCAAGAACAGTGGGCAGTGTCCTCGGCCAAGTCAACGAGACCTCAGTTCTGTTCTGGTATCAGCTTTTTTTAGAGAGGTGTGGCTGCTGGGTTTCCCTCTGTTGCTTCCCATAACCCAAAAGCCAAGCCCAGGTCCATGAGGAGGACACTGGGAGCCAAGTCCAGGGCACACCAGGCCACACAGAATGACTTTATTCTTATACATGTCAACCTCAGGCTGAGACCAGGTCAAATGGGATCAAGCTGAACTGAAAGATGAAAAACCCTTTCATCTTCAGCCGACAAGCTAAGGCCGATTATTAAGTTAAAAGTTTTCTTTGGCTGTTAACTTTGACATGCTGTTGGTTGGTTTGTAACTACATTTTTATGACTCCTTGACAATGCACTTTTGACATTTTACAAGCCATTCATGGTCAGCTCTGTGCCTGCAACGTTTCAAAGACCCAAGTGAAGGAAGCACATTCATTACCTCCTGAAGGCTTCATTCATACTTCTTTATTAACCCTTAGGCTAACAGAGGGGTTAATGAAATTACTTCACACTAAGTCATTAATACTTTGCTTCTGAGTGGCTCCAAACGGTTCATAAAAGTTAGAAGAAAAAGAATAAAGAGCCTGCATCAATATGACCTACTGACCGCCACCTCTGGAGAAAGGCTCCTTCAACTGACTGTTTTAACAGGCAGTGAGGAGGAAATTGCATCATGGCGAATGTAGGCAGCAACAGAGGTGGTCAGTGTTGGGCTTGAGCTGGAGATGCCAACTGAAACCTGACCTTTAGGTGAGTGTTTATAGTATACAAAGGATTTCATGTATCAACACTTCTAGAGGTGTGGCACGGCTATGCATGATACAAGTGCAGTAGCGTGCAGAGAAAGTGAGTCAGATAATCGCGCTCGGAAGATGGAATGACGAAACTGAGGAGAAGTTTGATAGCGAATGAGTGTTACTCACCTTTTCTCTGTTGCTCTCTGCTTTGTTGTGTCTGCTGCCCGCGTAACTCCAGGATCTGAGATCTGATACGCTCGCGCTCACCGTGGCTCTCACGCTCTGTCTCCTGCAAAAGAAAGAAAGAGAAGAAAGACTCATATCAGCTCTTTGCATTTCAATAAAACTCCAAGTGTATCAGGCTCTATTATTTCTTCAGCCATAATGCTTCCAGGTCTTTGTCAGAGAAAATAGGCAACTTTTGTTCAAAGCAGTCAGTTCTGTGAGTGTCTGTTTGAGGTCAGCTGTTCACAACAATCTTTGGTTTGAGATTAAGGTCGAACACATGAAGAGCAACATGCTTGGTCAGCTGGAAAAGTAAAGATCTGTTTTATCTTCCATGTAAACATCTGAGAGAAGAAGACGTCTGAGCACCTAAAATAACATGCATAATGTTAATGTCTCAGATCTCCACCTAAGAGTCTTTCACATTGACTTTGGTCACTCGTACTTCTTTAAGATTGTCTGAAGTCTGAAAAAACAATGCTCCTTCTAAACCCCCAACCTGCACCTATAAGGGAAAGTCACAGCAGGAGGGAGATCTCAAACAAGTGTTTTGGCATATGTGTGGAGGGGAGAACATAGGAGGGGGAGATGAAGATGCCGGCACTACTGTTGGCCCTCTGGTGCTGACCTTGAGCTACTCCACAGGAGTATCAGCTGCTCAAACAAACCTCCTCTAAGCACGTGCACACTATGTCTTTTAATCACTCCCACACAAATCCACAACTCTTTGACGACTTACAAACTTTACTATTAAAGGGCAAACAGCTGCTCAGGTGGTATGAGTTATGCTCTAGAATGTTTAAATTATGCTTTAAAGGTGCTCTAAAAGTGGAATCTAGGTTATGAAAAGTCAGACAAAGTTAGGGTGGATCCTGAAAAAATATGCAGGACATGACCTTGCAGACTGAAAAAATAACACTTAGAGCAGATTTACAGTCTACTATTACTTCAAAGGGCTTCTGAAAACACATTCACAGGATTCAGAGCAAGAAAAAAAAGCACACACCCAACCACACAGTTCTCCATGTGTAAACAGTGTTGTCCTACACAAAAGCTACCCAGCTTTGTGTTTCTAAGAGGCTCTTAATCGATGCGGTGTGTGATCACTGAAGACAGAGTGACCAAACACAAAACCAAACAAAGTGAGAGGCAGAGGTGAGAAAGGACGGGCGGCTTTCTGCTCTGCTGACTGTGACCCTCCCCACCCTGAGCTGAGTACAGGGCCGAGCGGCTCCAATCTCTGAAGACAAAACGTAATCAGGCGCTATTGTATGAGATGGCAGCACGAGGCGGACAAGATTTTTTTATAATGGAAATACAATACGTTTTCAGTGTTTGTTTTTTGCAAATTCAAAGAGAAATCAATCTGTATTTTTATACGAAAATAAATTCTTCATGAGAGGATGACAACATTTCATCCTCCACTGTCATACACTGGTGGTTGAACCTGCCAAGTAAAGCGCCTGTTAGTGTTACAGTTTTTCTCAGTCGCTTTGATACATTTCTCAGATAAGAATTGAAATTCTCAAAACTACTTGTTCAATCTTCACATCATTGCGTCACTTGTGCACATCAAAAAAGCAGTTTCTCATTTCTTTGAACAGGTTGCAAATGCTTTGGTACATACATGCAAATTATTATGTACAATTCTCTGCTGTTTCCTACATTATCAAGTGCTTCTGTCATGTTGATCAAAATGTATTATAATGGGTCTCTGTTGAATAGTCTCACCCTCCACAACATTTAGGCATTAGTTCATCGCATAAGTCTTCACATGCAAATGGTTGAGCATGTTGTCAGAATATGTCAGTCATATTTCTGTACATTTCCATTAGACTTTTTTTTCTATATCTGTCCTGAATTGGTAAATTGCTCCCAGGTGAATCTTGACTTTCTCTAATGAAGGAAAATGTGTGAAGCATTAGATCAACCAGTTTTCTGACATAGCTCAAAGGTGCATCTCATGAACCATCAACTGGCAAGTATATATATAGCCAGAGCACATCCCAACGTTACAATGTAAAAGCATAAATTTGAATCTTGTCCAGCCTCTTGCAATCAATCTCCAACATACACTAAGGTTTAACTTACAATTTACAATAACTGTCATCAAAACTTCAGCCATAGTTTACATCAGAACGTCCCTCCAGTGTACACTGTTATATTGACAACATGACTAAGCAATTTGACTGTCTTATCCGTACACAATGAAACAAGGACTTGTCCTTCTGATGGCACTGACATGTTCATTTATTTATTTGTTCAATTTATTTGTAATGGGACCATGTACAATATTTAACATAAATGTCACCATCTGATGCATTGTACCAGAGTTAGCTTAAAGCTAATTTACATCTGCAGTCCCTTGGCAAGTCACAATTAAAACATCACATTGTAAAAACGCTCGCTTGCACACACACAAACACACAAACACACACACACACACACACACACACACACACACACACACACACACACACACACAAACACACACACACACACACACACACACACATACACACACACAAACAATCAAACAAACAATGAAACAATCAAACAAACAATCAAACAAACAAACAGTACTGTATATCAAGTTAAAAGTATCAAATCAGTGGTTGCAGAGTTGAGTGTCCTTTAGCAGACTTTTCAAGTTGACAGAGATATTTACTTTTGAGAGATGAACTAGATTTCAAGCAAGATACTGACCTCTGCAGGTAATCCATGGTGTTTTGCTATTTGTACGAATTGTTTTAAGAAATGCACTTACTGTTTTGCAAATTCAAGGATGATTCGAGAAATGTACCAAAGCGACTGAGAATAACTTTAATCAAACCCATTCACACACTGCTGGTACAGCCACGAGGGGCAGTATGGGGTTATTGGGTGTCTTGCTGAAGGACACGAGACAGCGAGACCTAGAATGGAACCCCCGACCTTCTGATTGAGAGATGACAGACTCCACCATCGATAAAAAGTACGTGTAAAATGTCATTCTTTTCAAACCCTCCACTTTCCCCCCATATGGACTTAAGTAGCAGCAAAGGAAGTGAAGCACTAAAAAAAAAGTCTCATCAGCTTTTCACAAAATTGTTAACTGATGCTCACGCACCCTGGGACGCCACACTGCAGAGCAGAAATTTAGTGAAACGCTCATTAAATGAGTCATTACAGAGTCTGATGAGCTTAGAGGACACAAACAGTCCACTGCAACAACAACACAAAAGAATGAAGGATTGACAGTAATAATGAAGAGGTCACACAAAAGGCTGAATCTTTCTGAGTGGAGTCTCTCAATCAAAGAGTCACAGGGGGGGATAATTGTGTTTGAGCTGTAAACACAATTAGAGAGAACAAGCCTCTTCTCACCGCCCCTCCTCTCTGTAGAGGAGTCAGACAGACAGCCGTCATTTCACAGCTCCCACTAAACCACAAGGAACGTATTTCTCACAGACACTGAGGCAGGAGGAGGGAAAAAAGGGAAGATAAAGTGGAACTGGAGACGTGAAGCAGAGCTGCAGGACCAGCAGCCAGCCACTCTGCTCCGTGTCATTAGCGGCTTCCCCAAACAGTCAAGACCTGTCAGAGTGGAACCGACGCTGACACCGTCCCACTCATCTGGCCTCAGGAGCTCCGTGTATGTATGTGTGTGTGTGTGTGTGGACTATAATTGTGAAAGTTCAACCCGGTAAACACAAAAACAACTGTCCTCAGCTGTGACCACAGCAAGGCGTGGGCCATCTGGATTCCACCAAAACCCTCAACTCCACAAAAAATAACAACAATGCTGAAGCACACACCTTCTGCTCAGACAAACAGCTCAGCTCCACCACAGATGACACACGCTCCCACTCTTAATGCTTCAGTTTTAACCCATCAACACACTGGTAAACTAACGTCGGATCATTTAAGGGTCTATCAAGTCTCCACGTGGACGAGAGGAGAAACCTGACGGCTCTTTTTCCATTACTGCAGCCTGAGGAACCACACACTCGGCCCACCTCCAGACGCTGAAATACAGGAGCTGGATGAAGTAGTAATCATCTCACTCACATGCACACACACACACACAGTCTGGAGTGAGGGAACCCGCAAAAACTATGAGCTGTATTTCCATTTTTTTTAACTTACTGCTCATGATCACGTGCCAATCTAAGCTTTCTTTTTTTCTTCAGCATGCTCTCTCAACTCAGTCAGCCTTTTGTTACAAACATATACGGCCTATTTTAAGAAACTAAGTTACTCCATCTTCAGTTGTCGTCTTGCATGTGATGAGTTTAGAGAGCAGACAATACCTCACAACCAAACAGCCTACCTGAACTCCTCGACACACTTAGACTTGTATCACAGAGAGGAAGAAACGGTTAAACCAAACAAAAATGTATTTAACATCTTTAAATACCCAAGTGTTGCCTCTAATTTGATTCAGAATCCAAAAGAAGTTATTAGTTTAAATTAAATTAACGTTTTTCAAAAGTCTCATCCGTCATCCACATCCTCAGAGTGAAACTTTCAACTCAAATAAAAGCAAATGAAGCAAAAGCACACAAACCTTAGAGGTAATCAGAGAGGCAGGTATGTCCCGAAGAAATTCAAAGAGGAGCTGTGACACATGACAGCAGAAACTTCAGAGTGACATTTACCTTCTTGCCTCCCTCCTTCTCCTTCTCCTTCTCTCTTCACTGTTTCTCTCTCTCTCTCTCTCTCTCTCTCTCTCTCTCTCTCTCTCTCTCTCTCTCTCCTCTCTCTCTCTCTCTCTCTCTCTCTCTCTCTCTCTCTCTCTCTCTCTCTCTCTCTCTCTCTCTCTCTCTCTCTCAGAAGTCACCCTCTTGGAGTCAGGACGTCCGCTACTCTGCTGATCTACTCCCTCAGCCACATCACAGTCACACACACTCACACAAACATGCACGCCACCACTCACAACATACACACAACCACTCACACACTCACTACCAACCAAGCCACTCCCTTGACTTCCCCTCCCTCCCATTCTGTCTCCACAGGGATCTAACCCCCCCTCCACACACACACACACACACACACACACACACACACACACACACACACACACACACACACACACACACACACACACTTGCACTTAAGGTTAAAGGGTTGCCTGGTTGACACATTAACTTCTGACACACTGTCTTTGTTTTGACCTCTTTTTCTTCTCTACAGAATGGATATTCAGCTCTTGACAAGATGTTTTATTATAACAGAACCTCACTGAAGTTTTAGTCAATTTATCTGCTCTAAAGTAACACAGAGATCATTTTTCTTGTTGCCCTCTCATTTTCTTTGACACATTTAATGAAGTTTTCTTTTAGAGCTGTTACAGTATGATTTCTCTAAATAAGCATGAGAAACATTCCAATGTACATTACTTTCCTCTGAATGTTAACCCACCAGTATTAACTTCTTCTGCGAATTGGAATCTGCTTCAACAAACAGTTAAATTACTCCAGGAATTAAACACCAAAGTCCTCCATATTTTCAATCTCAGCTGGTGTTTGTCTCAACCTGCCTTTCGTATATAAATACTGTGTGTATGTGTGTTTGGCTGCCGTGGAGGCCTATCTCCAACCTCCATCTGCCACGAGACAATTGCACACAGCTCAAAGAGATCCGCTGCTGTGATGTGAGTGGAAGGAGCCCCCCGCTGCTGCTGCAGGATGATGTTGTTTTTGGCCACAATCCTATCCCAGCACAGACAACACTGCTGTGGCACAGCTGGTGGGTTGCCGGTGTGTCCATCTGTCTGTCTAGATCCCCTCCTCTTTCCCATCAAGACTTCCAACCCCTCAACTAAACTCATCCATCACACATCCTGTAGCTCCAAACTCGGCCAATGTACAACTCAGCTGTCTGACAGGAAGTGAGGTAAAGCGGGCTTGAATGTCAGAGCATCCTGTGACGCGGACATGTTATCATCGCTTCCTTTAGGAGGACAATGGACACACACCACACACACGAGCACACACACACACACACACACACACACACACACACACACACACACACACACACACACACACACACACACACACACACACACACATACCTCTTTCTATGACTGTGGTAAGAGAAAAGTCAAAACCACCAGAGGTCTGATGAAGCAGTTGATTGTATTTTCCTTCAAAGCGCAGATACAGACTTGTGGGTGTTCCATCAGTTAAAAGATTTAAGCATCCACAATAACCACGACACTGCATCCAGTAAAAAATTTACTTTCTCCTCCTCCACAGAAAAAGTTCTAAAACACTAGAAAGAGAGCATTCATCAGAAACTGTGATCAAACGCAGAAGATAAGATAACATCTACCCCCCCTGGCAGAGTCTCCCAGACAGTTAGGCCTGATGTCTTCACATCATGTTAGCTGAAACAACCATATAATCCAATCTGATAGGCTGAGATAAGAGATAAAAGTTTGGTTCAATCCTTGAAGCACATCTGTTTTCATCCACTAGAGGGCCGGTCAGCTGAGAGAGACATCTGAAGTGATGCATTTCTAATGATTCAAACAGCATCAAAGTTTTTAATCAAGTGAGACCGATTCAATTAAAAGTCCTTTGCAGCCCTTTAAGTCTTCCGTGTCAGAGTGTGAAAAGCTGACCAGACAGCTGTGTGCAGAATGACAGTGATGAGGAGACGTCCCCCGTCAGAAACAATTTACAGCCTTCACTAAACACCGGGCTCAAAGTATACTTCATCTTTCTTCTCACTCCCGGCCAAACCTGAATATGGACGTAAAAACAAAAACACATTCTTTGCTTCGTGGCAGACATAGCATGTGTTTTGTGTGTGCTGTGTGGCTACATTCATGACACAGTGTGTGACTCAAGACACAATGCCTCTTGTTTGCTGCATTCTTCTTTGTGGCAGCAGAGAAACCTCAGCGGTTACTGTTGCCATGCAAACAAGCTCAGCAGACGCTAATTAGTCTGTGCTGGGTTCAGTTTTTTGGACATGAAAGCTAACGTGAACAAGGTTCAGGACTGAGTCAGTTCAAGAAGACAGTTCTGGTTTGTCAAGTCCGGTCTATACCAAATGGGATCCAACAAGGGCAAACAGTGTGATGGCCCAGAAGAACTACTTCAGGAGTAATGGCTGTTCACATATTCTGCTTAAATGTGCAGAACTTGTAGGCAAATGATTTGATTTGGTGTATTGGAGAGGTTTTAGTTTGTTGTGGATTTTTTCCTGTTTCTGAATTTACATTGTGTCTGACTTTGCAGCCTTTTACTTTCCAATCAAAATCTTTTGAGCTCCTTTGCCATTGTCGACCTCTGTAATATCGCTTTAGAAAGTTACATTTCTCCTTCAACTCCAATGAACTGCTGTACTCACCCCAGTTCCCATGGTGCTCTGGGGCTCCAGACTCTCAGACTCCAAGCAACGAACAGGAGTTTTACCACACTCCACAGACCCTAAAAACACACATGTAAATGTAGCATCAGTGCAATAGTTAGAAAGAAGAAAGCGACTCAGTTTCCCATCTAATGTCAAACTTCAGGAGATAAAAGATCAAACACAGATGGGATGCAGGCTGGAGTTACTGAGGATAAGATCTGAGCCGTCCTGACAGAGCTTCAAGTGAGGAAGCTGTACAGCCTGGATGTATCACAATGTTTCAGAGTGACAGGGGCCTCACACAGACCAGACAGCGCTAAGGAATGATAGGAATCCACTATCTGATCCAGCATCATAGGTAGATCTGCAACGCAACTATGGTGACCACAGGCCGCCCAACACATTAACTATGCATGCACACACAGGGATTATATGTATGTACACATTAGGTCTTTTAAAGCTACTAAATGTACTGAAATAAAATCAAACATGTTGTTTGCTCCATGTGTTTTTAATCTGTTGTTTTAGCACCTTCATCAATCATTTACATTTGTATACATTTTGCAGCAGAGGTGTGTAAAGTAGAATATGGAGGAAATAGTCTTGCTGCTATCACCAAAGCTGTTTCATATTTAAGAAGTTCATTTCACTAACTGACTCCATTTGATCTAAAAGCTGGACTCACCTTGCTGTTCGTCTCGAACCTGTCGGATGGCTGCTCGGATCATCTTCCTCTCCTCGTACTCACTGGCTGCACGGAGCTGTGCGCAAACACACAACTTTTTAGAGCATTGAGTACAAGCATATGTGTCATAATATTTCATTGTGTTTGGCCATTTGATAGTTACCATTTTTGTGAGCTCATCAATGTCCTGAATCGACTGCAGTTTTCCTGACAGCACATCCAAGTTATCGCCAGATTCTGACCTAAAAGAGAGAGAGAGAGAGAGAGAGAGAGAGAGAGAGAGAGAGAGAGAGAGAGAGAGAGAGAAAAACAGTGAAGTGGTTTTAATTGAGCGAGCACCAACTTGTGCTCATCAAGCAAGTGAGAGATCATGGTGTGTGGTATCTTAAAACAATAAACAGAAAATGCTGGACTCTATTGACTCAAACCGGAGGCCTGAGTGTGTGAAAGACAACAGAAGACAATGTCCGAGTGAACGCAGATTTTATTGGCGGAGGGACAATTCATCAGAGGACACAAAACCAAATAGAGCACAGAAAAACGAAACTCTGCTGGAACAGTTTGGACAGCAATGACACACAGACCGTCTGAAAAAAGCTGCTCTCATCCTCCCTCTTTTTGGCCTCATTTTCTCATTTTCTCCATTTCCCTGCTCGCTTTTATGTTGGTATCAATTACTCATACGTCTCTGTCATTATCTGTGCTTTTCTCCACTCGTTGGCATTAAAGGATGTGTGGCACGTCTGAGTGAAATATTTTACATTCCGTTGTGAGGCACAGGATAATGCAACTTTCAGACTGCAGACTGTTACTGAGTGTGTGTGTGTGTGTGTGTGTGTGTGTGTGTGTGTGTGTGTGTGTGTGTGTGTGTGTGTGCATGTGTATGTGTGTGTGTGTGTGTGTGTGTGTGTGTGTGTGTGTGTGTGTGTGTGTCTTGAGGCACGTGCATATATTTTCTACAGTAGGTAGGCTTCTTTAGCAGTGTAAGTGAGGCCTCCTCTGTTATTGTAACTCAAGTCGACTGAGAGCTGCAGAGAATGGAAATCATTAAGCCGAACACTGGTCTTTATAGAGACAGAGAAAGAGAAAGACAGCTTCAGGATGAGGGTCTGCTTCATATCCAGTAATTTTAAATATTTGAGTGCATCAGTTCAGACATGCAGTGATCAATAAGCACCAATAACAAGTCTCAGTCCATCGTGGTCTGTGGTCTGTGGGATTGAATGGAACTTCACAGTTCACACTCTAGTTGTGTTGTGTGATTTTCTTACTCTGGTTACACAGCAAAAGTTGCTTCATTGTTTGGAGCTTGGTTTGATTCTGTCAGGCTACCAGAAGCAGGTTTTCTGATCGTATTAAAACCTGCTGAATGAAGGCTTTTCAACTCTAAATGTTGTAAATCTGTATGATAGGAATGATTTAAGGACATCAATCAACCAAAATCCAATTAATAGTTGAATTTGATGAAACGTTGCAAGATCCAAATGATCTTCCATGACTTCTAGAGATAGTTTGTCCTGTTTCTAGTTGGTTTTTGACAAAGCTGAAAGGTGTCATTAATGCCTGTTTTTGATTTTTATACACATTCCTCAGTTGACAGACAGGAGCCTGAAGATTACTGAGCTGGAAAAACACTGAGAAAGCTCCAAATACAACAATAAGTAAGACAAACATATGATCTGAGAAATATGACTTCAGTGCTGACAGGCGGGTAATCTGATGCCATAAGGAGCTTAAAAAGTGACAGTTTTTATTGTGAGAAGTGCTTGCACAATGGAAAACGTAACAGTCGCTGCAGTTGCTGCAGTTTTCTGTCACCCATGATTCCCTGACCTGACTTTTCCAGATGTCTCCTTTATTTTCCCACTTGAGTAGAGAAATGCTGCATCTGGATTTGTGACTGCTCTCTCAGTGCCTCCAGTTGAAGTGGACTGGTGCAGGTTGTCTTTAAGGACAGGTGTCTGTGTGTGTGGTCTTACCTGTGGAGGTTCTCCTTGTCCTCCTGCTGTTTGAGGCGCGTGGGACGAAATCTCTTGCTGGCCAGAGCAGCCTCCATGTCCTCGATCTCTCTCCTCCTCAAATCCCGGATGGCTGAACGGATGAGTCGTCGCTCGTCCAGATCTACGGTTCCATCCAGCTGCACGTCAAACACAAACAAACCAAAACAAGGAAAAGACATGATGACAAATGCAAGTGTTAAAAGTTTTCTCCCACTCGTACCATAAAAAAAGTAAACCTCAGTAACATGATGGGATACATGTCCAGTGGTTTATGAATTCTCTTGCTACAGCCCAGGGTCACTGACTTGTTCTCAGCATAAGTACAGGGCGGTGAATGAGCAGAACTACAGGGAAGGAAGTGTACATCTGTAGCTCGAACTTCTGTCAGTACATTTGGCAGCCTCTCACTCTCTGTAATTAACCCCGTCAAACAAGGACAATAATGCACTTGTTTATAAGAAGCGGCGGACTTTGAGCAAATATGACCTTGTACACAAAAACAGATGTCCTTTAGGTACCAACCTTCAAGGAAAAACTGTTTTTTTGAATTTGCTTGTCGGCCCAGTGCTTTGATCTGGGCAAAAACAAGAAAACTATTCTGTAGAAACTCATCGCTTTGTAAGACTCTTCCTAAAAGTTATTCCTTGACTTTCTGCAAGTTGATTTAGTTATTTGCTAGTAGGGATGCACCAATCCTACTTTTTAGGTCCCAATATCGATATCGATACCTGGGCTATTGTATCTGCCGATACCGATACTAGCCAATCCGATCCCGGTATTGATTTAATAATCTCTATTCCTTAATGTGAGGATAGAATCATGTTTTGCAACTTCAGGCTTTTCTGACTTTGTAAACAAAATACAATAAACATTTTAAAATGACAGTATCATTATTCAAGAGATTATAAATGTGTACCAGCAGTTTAGTGAGTTAATCTTCATAACCAACAGATTTTACAATTACAATTCAACCGGGAAAAAATGCACAGACCGGCCGGCGCTGATGACGTAGGAGACGCACATGGGTGTTGTAAACACAGAAAAGCATAGAACTGAGATGACTAGATCTGCCATATGGATCGGCACTATAAATCGGCCCCTGGTCACCAATATCCGATCTAGCTTTTTGAGTCCGATCTGGCCGATACCAGGATCGGATCAGCGCATCCCTATTGACTAGCATGTTAGTACTGACACTGTACGCATTTAGCTTAAGGGATGCTGCCTCCAAATCCACCCCATAGAGCAGCTGGAGCTAATACCTAAAGTAACATCAGGTGAGTGATGTCCAGACACTATAAAACTAACCAGGCCAGGCTTGGTTCTGAATGTGTGGCAGGGAGTTAGAGGGTCAGCGGGGCAGATGAACGGCTTATAGATTAGTGATGACAGGTGATCTGACTTCCCTAATGTGAAAAGACAGGAGCACCTGAGCATGGTGCAGAGGACGAGAAACAGGCACGCTTTAACAGCTGGTGCTTGTAAGACAGGAGAAAGGTTGACTTATCAGCCAGGTGTGATCTTCTCTGGCTGTAGTTCTTGTCAGTTGAACAGTAGCCAGGCTGCAGGAGGCCTCAGAGACTCCGATGTTGAAAAGGCTCACTTAATAACACTCAGTTAGCCTTTTCATCGCTCTGACTATTAGTTAAAAGGTTTATGTTTTCAAGCAGAGGAGTAATTAACGTGTGTCAGTGTGTGTGTTTATATAAAGCGTGTCTGCAGACAGACACACAAGTTTGAAAGCTGGACGCTTTCATGTGAGCAACAGCCGTGAGCATGGGTGGGTAGGGGGAGCCCTCTCCTGTCAAAGAAGAGACAGATCTCTCTTTTTGTCGACAGCGGGAACCTGTCAACACATGCAGAGATTAGCGGCTCATCTGGCAGGATTTTTGGATACACTTCACGCACAAACACACACTTAAAGGTTCCCCACTGCACCAGTTAAAACCTGCAGAGTTGAAACCCAAACCTTTGCACGCCAACTGGTTTCCTCTAAAAGAAGCTTGATGAGGTCGCTGAGCTAAGCCTCGCACCCTGATGGGTTGAGGAGAAGGTTGACGTGCCCCCCCTGCTGGGCCCAGAGAAGGATGATGAGGAGAGGAGGGGGGGTTCTCACATGAGATGAAGGGGGGCAGTGGTTTTGAGGTCTCGCTGAGGTTTTACAAAATATTTAGCCTGAGCTGCACTAGCTCAGAGGGGCTCTCCTATATACTGTAATTTGTGGAAATTTAAGTGCTGAGCTGACTGAAAATAATGGGTCAGAGTAGAAAGTGCTCGCTGAGGAGAAGAAAATATATGAGCAAGGAGGAGAAGAATAAAAGGAGGAAAGGAAAGCGGTTATCAGGGAGGGGGGTTGACATGGTGAAAAAGAGAAAAGTGAGGCTTGGTTTGTGTATGCCTAAAAATGGGCAGATGAGAGCAGGGTGGGAAAGGACCAGATTTCGTACAGGTCATTCCTCACATTCCAGCTGACTCACAAGGAAAGAGATGGTAGTGAAATGAGCAAATCAGGATCTGGGTTTGGTTCCAGCCAACAGTAAGATGATTCAATGACCAGGAACACCAACAGTAAGATTTTTGATTGTGAAGGAAGGAAATCATGATTACACACATACTCATCTCTACCATTGTCCAGTATCTCCACACACACACGCTAACCAAATACTCTAGGGAGCTGTCTGTGACCACATTGTTATGCTTTTTGCTGAATGCATGTCATGATCTGATTATACAGCCATTACCCCGCCAAGTTTTAGCACTGACTGATTTATTTGTATTCATTATTGAGATATAAGCGAACAGCCTCAGGCTTGGGGCTCTCCTCCCAAACACTGACTTCTGCCTTGCTTTTGAAAACAGGCTTTTCAGCCATACTAGTTTAAAAATAAACCTAAATCCCATCAGAAAGAGATCAACAGAGGGAAAGAAAGCCTGAAAACAACTACCAAACTAAGAGCATGTGACAGACTGCAGAACTGTCTAAATCAGTTATAGTAATCTCACTGAATAAAGCAGAGCAGGCATGATGTGATGATAAGAGAGAGAAAAAAACAATCCCTACAAGTGCATATCAGCACTTTCAGACTCTCCTCTCACACTAAGTTTTAAATGGACCAATCGGGTCACAGATAGCTGCACGTGGAGTCAACTTGGATTGGTTGCAACATGTGAACACTCAATTCAAATGGCTAATAGAGCTGGCACCAGACCAGCAGCTGTAACAGACTTTTCCTTTACGTATTTTAACAAGGAAAATAAAAATGTCCTTGACCAATAACTTCCCTGCACAGGAAGTTAATGAGTGGGCGTAACTCAAGCAAATAAAACACACCTTAAACTTGGGTGCCTGCCAGGGAAAACAGAGCAGCCGTTGAAGGACCAGAGACGGAAACACAAACTGGTGTAGAGTCCTTTTGACAAAACCACCACAGTCTGTGTTTAAAATAAATCTAGTTACACAGTGACAGCACCTTCCCACTGACCGATCTCAAAGGCATTTCTCAAACTGAGTCACAGACCTCGTGGTTTACCAACTGTCACTCTGCCTCCAAACAACAATACTGTGACCCAAAGAGCAGCCGTTAAATCCAGACAGACAGACGGGTTCCTTCTGCTGCTAACAGACGTATGAGTCAGGAATAACACATAACCTATAGGCCACATACACGTGTGTATGTTTTACTGAAAATGATGCAGTCATCGAGACGTCACAGAGCTGTCAGCACCTTTAATGACGGCTGAGGTAGTGGAGGGAGTAGTCACGCTTCAGTCTGGACCTGTACTAACTGAGGCCTACAGGTAAGACAGCCGCTACCTGACTCAGGCAGAGGGATAGGATGGAGGAGGTGAGGAGGACTGAAAAGGATGAAGACAGAAAAGAAAAGCCTTTAGAAACTAGGCCACTTGCTTAGATTCAGCTGCACTTGCTCATAAAATGTGTCTATAATTGCCTTATTCAGCAGGGATCATGCTGTGGTGAGGATCAAATAAACAAAAAAATTTTTGAATGTATCACAAACAGGCTTGTTAAGGCTTGCGCTTTACCGTCGATTGCTTTGAGTCACTTCCTGCAGAGCACCAGCTTTCTATGGAGTCAAAACCTCAAACCTATCCAAAGTGATCCCACTGAAGCAGCTCAATCAATCACAGCCAATTAGAGAGAGTTCATGGTTTAGCAGTAATCCCAACCAGCTGGTGACACACTCCTGAGGACAGGAACACCCTCTGAGCTCATCTGCTGCACATGAAAGTGAATGAGAGAGTTACATTTGTGATCTGAAAAGTTCATGGGGTCAGTTTGATTTGTAGTGCTGCACATGGAAACAGCCACAGAAGTGGTCAAACACGTCAAGGTCACTCAGGTAGTAAAAATACACTAAGCTTCTATTAAAAGGGGGGCTGCCGTCTGTAGCTGAGCTTAACACACACACGCTGTGACGGCTACCTGTGGGCGCAGCACTGAAGCAGGATTAAGATCTGTGGGGAGTGAAAAGAGTCAGACCACTCTGCTGAATTACAGACAGCAAATATTGAACAAGTTCAGATTTGTGTTAATGCGCTTCTTTTCTCTGCTCTTTTCATTAGAGCATCTTTTCATAGCAACACAAACATCCATGGGATCTGAGCTCTGTCTTTCAGATCTCACTCCTTTAGACTGGTTTCTTGCACTTTCTGAGGCTGCATGTAGTAACAACAAGCTTTAAGAGACCCACAGAAAAGATGCATTTCTATTTTGGTCAATTGCAAGATGGATATCATCACCCTATTAAAATAATGGCCTAAGTAATTTTTTGACAAAAATTAGTTTTTGGCCTAAATCATCTCTTGATGATTCTGGCCACCTCTGGTAACATCACCTTAAACCTTAGTTGAAAGGATTATGCTCTTTATGCCCTATAGGACAACGGCCTATGTCAAGGCTTGATTCTTTAAGATACACTTGTCGAGCGTCATCACTTCTTTGACAATTTGCCACATAGTTAGGCAAATCAAGATGACCGAGAATGAAGATTCAGGGGACTGAATAGTACTGGGATAGGTACAAAAACCCAGCAAAGAAGAGCTGGACAAGTGAGGAGAGGGACATGCCTTCTCAGCATTTGATTGACCTGACATTTTTTTAATTTAGGTTAGAGTTATTTACGTTTTGAGTTTGCTTTATGGAATTAAAGGACAGTTAATAGTCAGGTTTCAAAAGGTTGTCAAAACTGGATGTTGGAAATGGGTTAAGTTCAATAAAAACCCAGCAAACAAGACCTGGAGAAGTGAGGAAAGGGACATGCCTCCTCAGCGTTTGATTGACCTGACATTTGTTTAATTTAACTCAGGGTAATTTCAGTGAAAGGGCAGTTTAAGCTTGGTTTAAAATTGCCTAAGTCCCTTTATTCTTTAACGTTACATAATTGACACACAACGTTCTATGTATGTCAACAGTCATCCACTGTCAAGGCCTTTTTGATTGAAATGATTAATAAATATCATATGCTCTGCATTTGGTAATGTTTTTTGTGTTTTCCCAAAAACTTTAAAAAATGACGTAGGCCACTATTTTAATAGGGTGACGATATCCAATATTACAGGCCACTCGAGCAGACCTCGTGTATCTCTTCTGTTGTGTTGTGTGTCTGTGGTGGACAAAGGTTAGGTCAAACATCACAGGGCTGTTTGCAGACGACATCTACCTTCACTCTACCTCCCGCACACACCAACTCTGCCTCGTCTGGGAGTAAAATGACCCCTCAGGCCGAGTCTCGACCTTTAGACTCCCAGAGGGTGCACGTGTACTGTTCTGTTAGTGTATTTAACACTTTCTACTCTTAACTATGACGTGTTGCACTAATTCCCTAACACAAAGGAGTATGTATGCTTTCTAGAAGAAATGTGTTCGTTTGAGCATGAGGGTCCACGTGCGTTGGGGGGGGGGGGGGGGGGGGGGGGGGGGGGTACTGTGTGTTTGTGCATGTAATGAGTGCTACAGTAATAATTTCCAGAGCCCACTGAGGTTAAAGTGCAGCCAGGCAGCAGATCGGATCAGTGCTTTAAACTCACTTGTGTCGAGCCCACAAGTGAGTTTGTCCTTATAAGGATAGATGGGACACTCCCGGTAGAAGAGCTGAAGTGGATTACCAGCTGCCACCGAGGAAACTGGACTGCAAGCAGTCATTGAGGCAGACACAAATAAACACAAAGAAAGGGTAAGAAAGTTCAAAAATATTTAATAATATCTCTTTATTGCCTCGCTTTGGGGAAATACTCCAATCTGAATGAGGTGGAGCCTATAAATCCTTTTGTAAACGCCTCACGATAACAATGCATGCATAAAGTGGTGTGACTCACACACACACAAACACACACACAGACAAATGGAAATATAATCAGGATACATGAGAGCCCTGCAAGGCATGGAACTACCTGTTCCGCAGACAAGGGAGTTTCAGTCACCTCTCGGCTGAAAAATGAACAATGAAACAAACCAGATTCAAGGTTCCACTCATTGTCCAGCACTGAACACTGAGCCTTATTGTCTGGGTTGAAATAACAGAGGGAGTACCTATGAAATATAGAAGTTGGGGAGGATAACTGTACACGTTGTGGACTGGCCAACACGTGTGGGAGGCTTAACCTTTATTCATAAGTGGATGGTAGGACGGAGGCCCGGGGCAGACCTGGGAAAACAGTGTCCCCTTTACACTTGAGGTAGCAGGCATAAAGAATGGGCGCTTTGAGGAATGCATGTGGGTCTGAGGGGGGGCACCAGCATCAACACTGTGCTATAGGACTGTAGTGATGCACTGCAGACACGAGTTGTTGCAGACTCATGCTCATCACATAGCGTCTTACATTAGTGCAGCAGACTCATGCTGATGGACTTATCAGTGCATACATGATTGTGCACATGTGGTCATTGCTCTGATCTTAGCTGTGACCTTTCAGCTCTGTAAAGGACCTCAAAGTGAATTCAATTTTGCAGCATGGTTGCATATATATACCACCTTTACGCTATAGCTGTTCACGGACACAAGAGCATATTGCACTGGGGCCTGATCCACCACCTCAGTGAGACAATTTGGCCCATTTCGGCTGTCTAGCTTCAAACAATCCATCCTGTTTGAGTGAATGGTTTCCTCCCTGAGCTGCAGGTCAGGTTACAAAGAGAGATCCAGGTCAGTTACTGCTTGTTTGACACAACTCTGACCCACATTTGTGAGCGGGTTTGATGACGAGGGACTTATATCAGACAACACTGTAAAGAAAAGTGTACGATGCTACATTAGGTCCATTAAAGAACTGTGGCAGCTAATGTCTTTGCAAGCAGAGACGCTGGAGATGACAGATGTCGTAAGACCTCACAAGATGTGTCAAATCTTTGCAGGTCCGCTTGATTATAAGATAAGAAAGTTTGAGAGTAACTTTTCATAGGAAAACGACAGAGAAATGGAGCAGTCCAGAGTTTTTTGTGCAGCATATAAATATCTCCCCCCATAGGTCAGAGATCAGATAGCGTATGACAGACTTCAGCAGGAAGACGCTTTCATGAATGAAGAGATAAGAGAGACTGGATTGGATTTTGCACTTCAGGCGGCGTCGTCCTTTGAGCAGACCCAGGTCACAGTGGGAGCTAGAGCATGATACATTTTCACCAAATATGGGACATCCCTGGTCACACTGGAGCCCTGCGTGACTGTCTCTTTTAGTTTAATGAGATAAGAGCCAGGGGGTGAGAGGGGCTCTCCCACATGGGAGAGGGGCACAAACAGTTTGTTCTAAGAGATCCATGAGAGCCAGCCATGCTGACTCCCAAAATCCAGCAAATTATCCACCACTATAACAAGGGGGTTTAAAGACACACACAGAGATTTAGTCAAAGCCAAACAAACTCCAACAGATCAGCTGGTAGCATCAGTGGGCTGGAGAGCAAAACATCAACATCCGCTGGACAATTACTACTGGATCTCAGGAAATGTCTCTCTCCTGAGGGACGCAATATGGAAAAGGCCAAAAACTTTTGACATTTCTCTCTAATGTGTCTGTATCGCTCTCTTCCATCTATTTTATTTCCCATTTAAAAGAGCTATTCTTCCCTAAGCTGGAAGAATGGGAAATATGCAACTTCTATTCAACCGGTTTAATTTGTATGCAAGTTGGCACAAAATCCAGAGCGTCTCTGCTCCTGCAGCGCGCTGCATGCTGTTGCCACACCTTCATGCTAAAATGTAGAGCCAAAAGCTGCTGCAACAAAAGCAAAGTCCTGCTATGGTGCCTTACAGCTGGGAAACTGTGCTGTTTTTTTTGTTGTTTTTCTTGGCAAATGGTGCTTCACATCACAGGCACCCTTTCAATGAGAATGTTCTCTTTCCCTGAGTGAAACAGTCAATCTTCATCTGTTTGCATTAATGAATACATTTGATTTTGGGGGCATAAATAAAAAATATGCTAATAAAAAACACTGGCAGCTAATGAGATTATAGATCAGGCATGGAGTCCACAGAAACAGCAGCCATAAAGTAGATTTTTAAACATATGGTAAGTGTTTCTTCTGAGTCCAAGACACCTGGAAAAAGTCTAAACAGAAGCTTGACGTGTGTCATGGAAACAAAACTTCTGAGCAGCAAAAATATTAAAAGTCAAATTGGGATTTGCAAGCCAGAGACGCCTGGTGGTTGAGAAGCAGACAGAGGGTAAAAAGCACACCTTCAATCCCTACTCCAGACCTTTTCCATTTGGCAGAATGATGATCTGGACAGATGGAGATCAGTCACACAAGTGCTTTCTGCTGGATCAATTACCACACAGTGGAAGACACAAGGGCAGCTCTGACAGCAAAGTCTGTCTCTTAGCTGACCTGGTTTATATCTCTGTGTATTGACTGCTATGCTGCACGGATCATATGATTCAGGTCAATTTGACAGCAGCTGGTGTCAATTTTATTTGTCAAGCTGTATTTCTTTCAACTCCCTCAGTAAACACAGGTTAGTTCTGCTGTTTAGGACATCATCTTGAAGATGTAACTATCAGGGAAGTCACGTGTTTGTGACGTTAATTCCTCAAGGTTCTGTACCTGGGCCGATGCTATTCCTGTCTGCTTCCTAATATCATCAGTTAAGATTAAAAAAGTTTCACTGTTATGCAGATGATACTCAGTGACACTTATCAATATGAAACTAGTCAGTCAACTTAACTCGAAACATTCCCTCTGAACATAAAGACCCACTTTACCAGCACCTTCCAGCTGACCCAGAGAAACTGAAGTTATTATTAAAGTCTGTCTCTTATCTGACTCTCTCTCTCTCTTTATATATATACATATATATATATATATATATATATATATATATATATATATATATATATATATATAATGAAATTACATAATGGTATAACTGCACTAGAAGGCATAACTAGATGGCATAACTCTGGTCTACTTCACCACACTTAGGTCAGCATTTACTCTATCCTGCAGCTCATTTCATGCCATCTTGCATTTTGACAGTTGCAGGAAGGTAAGAGCGAAGAAAAGGTGGGATGTGCCAAAGTCAATAAAACACCTTTGTTACAGTCTCACAGCTTACAGTGTTTTATTGACAAAAGGTATCCTGATAAATGTTTTACGGGAAGGAAATCCACTCAACCCATTTGTAAAGCATTTACACAATGCAATCACTAAATCTAAACAAAACTTTGAATATAAAAAAAGGGGTTTTAATGTATTACCCTCCTCAGAACAGCACAATTTATTCAAAAGGAGCAAATGTAATCATAAATATGGTTGAAATCCTGAAACTGTTAATTTACTCAGTGGAAGGAGAATGTAAGCCCATTACCTCACTGAAACACCTCTGTGACATTTGTTTGTTATACTTGGTGATAAACTGCCACATCCTTTCTATTATGACACTTTAAAATGACAAAAAGTGCCTGCTGAGATTTTTATTAATGGAATACTTTGCCTATCCAAATGCCTGGTTATATTCCTCAAGTATCCATTTATATTCCAAAATGACAAAATAAAACCATGTAAGGACTCGGCACACAGTGAACTCGCTTTAAACTTTCAAAGTGAAGTCATTCGCTGTTGTACATGTTTAATCGGGCTCCATCTACTCTGACTTATTGTTGCAGATCAACAAGCTTAAAGGCCAAAGACCAAAAATAGGCTTTGTTGGAGTTTATTTGCACATCACCTCAAAGTTCACTGCTTTCTTTTCTCATCGCTTCAGAGCCAAAAATGGCAGCCTATTTATAGCAGTATCCAGTAACAAAAGTTTCCTGTTTAATCAAACAAACAAGCGACTTTCTTATCTCTCGCTCCCTGCTTGTGTATTTGGATATTGAGTGCCAGGAGCAGAAGTCTGCAGGCTGTAACTCAACTGTTGGACTATGTACGCAAAAAATAGGAGATAACTCAGTTGCTACTGTGTCACTCTAGGAGGAAAAACTGATCCTGAATGATTAACTCTTTGCAGCTTGCTTAGTGACACTTCTGAACTTAATCAACATTGCGTTTGTGAATGTAGGAAGGGAGTGAAAACCTCAGAGAATGAAAAAACGATGTGCACTTGGAGCACTGTTTGTAGTGTAGAGCCAAGGGGACTTTTGTCACTCAAGGCAAGAGAAACAGTCAGAAAACAGCCTGTAAACATCTACCATAGGTCAAAGGCAGAAATGTTCAACTGTTGGAGAAGCAGGTGGTATCAATGCTCAGGGGCATTAAACACTTGAGAGTTGTTTTTGTTCTTTGACTCAGTGTGTGTGTATATATGTGTGTGTTTAGTAAGAGGATGGGGAATGTATTCAAAGGAAGATCTGTTGCATGCAGCAGCTTGTTTTGTGAAACTCTGCAGGGAAAGAAAAGATGAAACACATTTCATGATAGCTAAAGAGGCTCAGGTCTTGTCTGTATGCACTGCTGGTTTAAAATGTATTTTCTTTTATTTGATTAAACTTGTGATTATATCATCAATTAATCATTTGCGTACAATGTATCAAACATAGTGGAAAAAAACTGTTTAAACCAAGCGGGAACCTCTGGTCTCAAACTATGAAGCCCATGCGGAAGTGTTATAAACTGCAATTCATCGAGAATCCGCTTGAGGCTGGCTGCAGAAATACCGGAAACCACATAGACACCAATTCAAAAAAGGCAATCTTTACAGCATTAATAAACATGTTTACAGCCTGATTCCAAAAACGGCTTGGCTCTACGAAGCTAATTTCAGAAGATATTAAGATTACAAGTTTTTGCCCAAATAAGGACATGACTGACTTGACTCCCGGTCGGGAACACATAGCTGTTGGCTAGGAGGCTATAACTCCGCCTCTTTACGTACCACTCTGCCTGGTTGAGTTCTGCATTTCCAATATGGCTGCCGCCGTCGATTGGCTTCAAAACAGCGCTCAGGAACAGATGGGTGACATCACGGATACTACGTCCATTATACAGTCTATGGTTTAAACTTCCCACAGCACGATGTAATACTTCTAAATGTCTTTTTCTGTCAATAACAATAACCTACAACTTTTACCATGAAGAGACTTACATAAGTATTGCACTATTAATAAAGTCTGTCAATTTTTTGGGAGAATATTTGCAGCTTGATTCGACTCCAACTTTAACCATAGTAAATAAGTGCTATATTTAAAAAACCTCTTCTTTATTCAAGTTTAAGAAAAATGGAAAAAACAGCCCTCACATATATTTGAAATCTCCCAGACAGTTATATAATGCAGCATAATTTTTCCCATTTATTGGGTCCTGATGACGAGGCTGACATTTGGACATGTCCCCTGGGGGTTCAGGCGAACCTGGGACTGTACTCAGAGCCACACAAAACAAACCCATTCTTCCTCTCAGACTGTAGCCGTTGAGCCCTTGTCAACGCACAAAGGGTCCAGAGAGCCATAAAAAGAAGACCCGGGGGTCCCATAGATCACTGAGGCCGGACCACAGAGTGAAATTGCCCTATTTTAAACATGTGTGAATGCTTTTTGCTCACCAGGGAGAGGGGATGGTCACAGGGCCTGTAAGACTAGTTACAAATCATTATGTGAGACATGCAGCATGTGAAAGCAGCCCAGCAGGCGCCACAGACACAAACGTCTGCTAGGGCGGTCATTTCAACCGTGCACGAGCAGACCACAAGCTACAACAGTACAATGTTGCAGGTACTGATAATACTCAGTGCATGAAAACAGGGAGGGGGCTCAGAGATAATTAGAGAGGAGATCTTGGAGTGGATGACAGCTGCTTTAGTCAAACCTTCCTCTTAATAGACAGGTGCACAGGTGCAATAACAACACCTGGCTCGTCCTGCAGGTTCCACACACTATTGCCACACTTCAGTTTCAGGTCAGTAACAACTGATAATCATCACTCTCAGAGCTTCTAATCAGCTGATAAAATCTATTTTTAAGTGATAGTTGTCTGAGCTGTTTGGCTGGAAGGAGTTTCTCTCTGACTGCAGCAGCTTTTGTGTCCACAAACCTTATACTGACGACCTGCCACAAACATCCTCTCCGAAAGAAAGTGGGACACCAACTGATTAATTTTGTGAATATTTAAGTAGTTTAGGGGGTGGGAGAAAGGAAAAATGCTTTTCCTTGTTGCCATGGAGGGGATTAAATGAGCAGTATAAAGGCAGACTGGGCTTTGAATAGGAGTGGAGTGACGGGATTAGTGGCGTTAGAGAGGCCGCCATATGACCTTCTGACTCTTTGGTTCATTACATGCAACACAGGACTGGAGTTGTTTAATAGGAGCTCCTCCACCCAGCTTTACTGGAGGTTTAATTAAGCCGGGCATCTCCAAACATCCATCATCCTTTAATAGTGTCCTGAAAAACAACTTCATTCAGACACAAATCCTGAGTATAAAACACAACAGAATAATGAGGTGTTAGATTTTATAAAAACTAAGTATAAAAAGGCTCTATTTCTGTCTCTGTGGAGCAGAATTGAAACTCCATCGCAGCCCGCATGGACTTCTGTCAGAGTTTGTTTCACCACGGAAAACTCTGACACTCAAGTCACCTCCAACATCATCAGAGAAAATGTGGGATCTGTTTGACCTTTTAGCCAGTGGTCTCGTCTGAGGGAGGAAAAAAATGTGGGGACGATGCTCTGCATTTCAAACCTGTCTTAGTACTGTGTTGAGCGTCAGTGTCATATGATGATAAATACACGTATGAATTCCAGCGTCCGCATGATACATGTTTTATTTTGCTGCGGCTGCACCTTCCTAGACAATGCCAGTATTTTTACAGCCAGTCTGTCACAGGACATCTAGGATGATTCAGACAGAACTTTAAGAGACCAGCTCAAATTTCACTTCAGTATTGGAGGAATACCTTCTAAATAACCTTTTAAAAAGACAAAAGCTTAAACTTTGTAGATCTGGAGGACTAGAAAACACAGGAGGTTTTTAAGAAAGCTTTAGATGATAGATCTGTAGCGTCAGCTTTTAATACTTCTCCTTTATACTCAATGTAACTCTCCCTTTCCTGCTATATGAATAATCTCATAAGATTACTGATCAAAAGAAAACTCTCGCCATCATTAAATCATGAGACTGAAGGGAAAACATAACTTAATACCTTCCTGCTGTCATGCAAAGTCATTTCTGACATTTGTTTGGCCTTTACGTGATTTATCTCAAAAAAGCCCCCAGACTTTTTGGTAAATAATGGACTAATAATAATGAGCAGGCTGTATTTACACAGTATTTAAACAGTCTCAGGCAGGTCAACAAAACATTACATTAGTGTCCTGCCTTGCTCCAAAGTAAACAGCCTTTTCTTGATCTCCTTATCTCCAGAAACAGAAATGAAAATGTTAGTCAGGATAACGACTTCGGAAGTCAAGTTATTATCAGATACTGTAGCCGTAATTATTAGGGAATGAACACACCAGATGTTTTATGTACAGCTGTTACTTATGTGCGTATATGAAGCTGTGATTCAGAGGAACTCAGTGTATCCTCATCTGAACACAGACAGGCTGACTCATGCATCTTTGTAAAAGTGTCAGCGCTACAGGTGTTATGTTTATGTCAGACTGACTGATTCTTCACCTTCTCTGCCTCGGGAAATTATTTGGACATGACTAATATAAACAGGAAGTCTTGCTTTTGTACATGTTTGCAATCATACACTACATACTGATTTATTGTTCATGATTGTGACGTAATGTCTACTCCAATACTGGTAAAATAAATCAATATGAATCACCTCCTTGAGAAATAATGATCGCATTATGATATGTCTAGTGTTTGTTACTATGTTTACTGAAAATTAATCTGAGCCAGTTCTTATCTTTTTACATTGAGTAACAAAAACAACGTATCTTTAAGAAACTCTTACTTTTTTATATTTTTTCTTGAAGATTGTGTATGTTTTGATTATCAAACAATTAGATTAACTGGTTAAAAACAAAAACAAATAAATGAAACAGTCATTCCCCTCATTCTTTAGATCTGCAGATATATGTATTAATTTCACAATCCTTCTACAGCACCTCTGCAAATGTCTTGTTTAGTCCTTTTTACCAATCTATAACTCAGAATTAAGACATGTAAAAAGAATAAAATACTATTTCAACAACTAAAGTTAGGGATTATTTCCTGGAGATTGAAAAGTTGTTCCAGGTTTACAGTGAGGGGTTACAGTGTAGTGTAAAGGTCTGATGTGTGAGGAAACCCTGTCAGGATCAGACTGAGTTACCACCAAGTGAGAGATTGGTAAACATACCTGGACAAGGGATTAATATTATGTTGAATATTGGCTGCCACAGGAACAAATAAGTAGAACAGTGTTGAGTTTCAGGATTACAGCTATAACAGTATAATGATGGGGGAATTGAAATAGCTTCATTCATTCTTTGTGACATGAATAAAAGTTACTTCTGAAGATACGCTTGACGTCCCTCGGTGAACTGCAGTAACATCACAGACTATTATCAAATAACAGCGTCATTTTTATCTTCAGTTTAGACTTTCATCATTTACTCACGAGTGCTCGCAGAGAGGGCTCATCCAGCGCAGAGTAGCTGTCCACGGACATTTCTATCTGTCTGCTCCGGCTCAGGTGAGACCACAAAGTCTGGATGGGGAGTCTTGATGGGTTCTGGTTTCCCGGTCAACGTGTTGCCTTCCACCTGCACAACTTGTTGCTGTTTTTGTCTCCTTTCTCTTTCTATCTCTCTATCTTTTTTTAAATAAGAGCAGACTATGTCAGTAAAAACTCGGTTGAAAACTTCTTTCTGAGTCAGTAGAAATGCATCCGTATCCCACTTCTGTTGAGCATATTTCGGTCCTCTTCTGTCGTCTCTTGAGTTCCAGTACAAGCTGAAACAGACCCACACTCTCCTGCGAGGAAACGCTGGCAGCTTTTTGAACTGAGGATTCCCACTGAAAGGTGAAGGCCCGCCCCTCTCTGTCTCCGGCTTCTTCTCTCGGCGAGCATTCAAAGCGCGCCGCTCGGAGGAAAGACGCAAAACCATGTCCGTGTATGGGGAGTACTTTGTGCCACCTAGTCCAGTGATTCTCAAATGGGGGTCCGCGTACCCCTAGGGGTACGTGGGAGTACTGCAAGGGGTACGTGACAAATATTTAAAAAATAAAAAAAGTTGCAAAAAAACAAATAAAAAAAAAATCTGGTTAAAAACAACTATATCAACAGCATTTAATTCTTATTTCAATGCAACATCAAATAGGACACTATTTCCAAATTGAGCATATTCATTCATAAAATAAATTATTTGCAAAACTGCTTGGACCAGACGGCCTCCGTCTGTTGACGTCAATGTTCAGCAAGCGATCACAAACATTTGCATGCTAATAAAAGTGAGGCCAGGACTATAACAAATGGCAGGTGTTTGAAATGCTTCTTATTTGACAGAAATAAATCGGTGTGCTCCTTGGGCCATCAAAGGTACTAGCTGCCTCAATCTTTAATTATTTCTGAAAAATATTGCAGTACAAGAGCATAGAATTTGTGTCATCTTTCATTTCAATGTTATTATGAAACAGTAAAACCACATGCATACATTTATTTATATTATTTTCCCATATCCTGAACATTTTTCTCAGCCATACAAGGGGCTACTTGACTGAAATTGTTTTTGAAAGGGGGTACACAAGCCAAAAAAGTTTGAGAACCCCTGACCTAGTCCACCTCAACAGGCTTAAAATATAGGCCGTGTAAATCTTAAGGTTCTTGAAATCCCTGTTTCCAACTAAATTAATTGTTTGCTTTTCTTTTCTTTTCGAAGCAATTCAATTTGTAATTACTCTTTAATTGCCTTTTCACATAGTAATAAAGGTCTTTTTTTTATTTTCAGTGGCACACCACTTGGACATTGATGGATGTCATTTTTTCAATACTTGTATTACAGTTATCACAATTTTTTTCGTATACTTTCTTCAGGATTACTTAAAAAATATAACTCAACTGGTTAAATACATTACCCTTGTTTTTATTTTTTCTATAATTCATGTAAAATGTCAAAGTTCAAAGATGTTTAATGTATGTCAGCCAAATGAAAATACATTTGTCTTTAAGGAGCAGCATTTATTTCTAAGCGGAGAAGCAACTACATATGAATGAGCTTTTTCAGAGGTCTAACACTTTGCAAAGGGATCTGTAAATTGTCTTCTTTCAAGATGAAAATCAAGTTTGACTTGCCAGTAGGGATGCACCTCACCTTGAATGGAAAGAGTGTCAATTGAATGACATTTTCTCCAGCAGTTCTTTGCAGCCTTATACATTTTTATACACACAGCTCATGACATTTTAATACAGTTTCAACAGTATTTCTTAACATATTCTTCTCCTAGTTTTACTTCCATGTAAATAGTTCATAACAAAATCAGTTCTGTAATTAACTGTGACTGTTGTATAAAATCATATCTCAATTACTTACTTTGTGAAATTAGTCTGTAAAGTTCTGTCACAAACAAACACAAACATTTTCATGTATTACTGATGGTTTGTTGAAAAAGATTTATAATTTTCCAGTAAAAACTCAGAACTGTAATGTTTCCCACAACTGTTAGCTCAGATGTAATCTAAAAAGTGCATCAGTACTTTGTCCCCAAATAAAATACACCAAACGTAGCAGCATCAAATTCCTTTAGCTCCTCTTGTGGCACTCGCTGCCCCCTATACAGTGACAGCAGTTTATCAGGGATAGAAGCTCATAGTCAAGTGGTAGAGTGACTGTAAATCCCAACAACAGATCTTTCTTTTTAGGGTTTTGGTATCATGGCTATCAAACTGAGGTGAGGAACACGTAACATGCAATGAAGTAACACCAATGGAGCACAAACTGGAACCACAAATGTCCTCATTAAACATTTAATACCAACACAAGACAAATAAAATCAAGACAGTTGTTCTCATACAGGAATAGTCGGCAGTGTGCCGTGAGCGCCTCAAAACACCATACCAGCTGATTTCACTCCTTATGTGTTCTTCACTTTTATGAGGTTACTCATAAAATTTAAACTATCAAAATACTCTGGTGCTGTCTTAACCTAAAGAAAACTTAGCAAACTCTGAACCTTCAGTGAAAAAAAAATTGCTTACTTCTCATGAATTTCTAAAGTGGACTCTATGTTACATACAAAATACATTTGATCAATCTTAAATTCTATATGGAGCAGCTTACAACATTTTTTACACTACATATAAGAAGACTGGACAGGAAACACTGCTTCAAAAGCCATCACAACATACATATATTTCTAAAGCTATGATTAAAAACAAGGTATTATTGAAGAGTATTAATGACAAACGTTTAACTGTATAAAAAAACGAATGTCCCATAAAAGTTATTTTTTTTCTTTGTCAAAGACGCATATGTTTATCAAATCTGTTCCTCAAGCCCTTTTTAACAAAATTATTTTATCAAAGTGCTTTAGGTTACAGGAAGATTCAGAAACTAACAGGAACACCGGAGAGGAACCTGAACGATCCAACAGGGATAACAACAAAATGTCCTCAGCTGGAATGACAAGGTAAAGAGTAAATTAGACAAATGCGAGAAAAGACATCCATGTTTCTGTGTTTGCAGTTTCACTGTTCTATATGAACCAGGGAAAGAAATATAACAGAAAAACAATCAAATTAATCAAGTTCAGCATCAGTAAAACCCATTTTATAATTTATATGTTAAGGCTAATATGTTAGACATACAATCATCTGAAACAAACCTTCAAATAGAGCTGACTATGCATGAATGAATCAAGTTTCTTGCTTATTGTATAATTCAATAATTAAATTCATCCAAATATAAACTGCAAGATACCAATACACAGGCACTTATAAGATAGGTATATGTTTGATTTTCAAAAGTGTGCAAAAAGATAAATGAGAAGCAGAGCAGGAGATTTTGGTTGCTATTTCTCCAGACTCTCTCATTCTTCCTGTTTCTCTTCATTCTGCTTCTTGGGCAACTGAAAAACAAAAATGAAATGTAATCAAAAATTCTTACACAAACTTCAAAGTATGTTGGTGGTCTTGCAGGCTCATAACACAAACAACTAAAATGTGAGGAAAAGTAAGGCTTATTATGTTAATGACCAATTATGTGTAAATGTATTAATACATTTATTTCTTATATTTGTTCAACACATTTTTTTTAAACATCATTTTAATCCAAACACTAAACATATCTATTGTTTTTAAGGATAGTACAAGTATGGACTGTAGACAGGACGTTAGATATTGTGCTTATTAAAAAAAGAAGCATGCCACATTTTTGTTTCATTTCAAAGAGTGAGAAGAAATGGACCCTTTTTGCACCTGTGTCTTGCCCTTTGGATGAGCTGACACTAACCAACTTAAAGTTACCACATGGACTGTACAGCAATTGGTTAACATTAAATATTGGTGAACATTTTTAGAGCCGCTCAACCACACTGTGGCACTTTAAGTGTCTGTACTTTTTTAGCATCATAGCATACACTGATCAGCCAAAACTGATCATGTATGGAAACATTCTCCACAACATATCAATCACTGTTTTCCAATGTCAAAGAGGTTTACCTCAAAATTGTTGATCTCTCTTTGAAATACTAATTTACAAAGTATCTGGCAAGGAATCCAAAGTTTTTAGCTTATCTGTGAATTGTTGCAGCTAAAGCAGAGTTTTGGTAATGTGTATTGACTTAGACCTCATATGACAAAACATTAACATCAGCCCGACATCTACTGCATTCCAACATACATTCATCGTGTACATTAAAGATGAAAAAGAGATTTGAAAAATGAGCTGGAGTTCACCTTTGACACTGGATTCCTTATACTCCCTTCTTTGTTTTCTGGTTGATGTAGTCTATTTAAAAAGCAAAACATCAAATGAGAATGCTCATAATATTCTTTAATGTATCAAAAAGAGCACAAAAACATTCTTCATTGGTCATGCTTATTAGCATTATAAACATGCTTGTGAATTTTTTTTTAAGTTGCAGTATGTATTGATCGTTAGTTTTACCCCTTTAGAGTTGCAGATCCAGACTTCTCTGTGTCACAGAAAGAGGGCTGAGCTCCTTCTGCTCCCCTGCCTTGCTGAGGTCTGTCTCCTATTGAAGAATCACAGTTGGACGTGTTTCTTTGACTCGGCAGTCCAATGTAGCCTCTCGTCCATTCCCTTAAGTTTTGTCCAGATGAAGAGTCTCTGTCAAATCCAAAGTTCTCCTCTGGGAATTCAGCTGTGAAGTAGCATGCAAATCATGAGTAAACAAACACTCAAATGCACAGAGATGGTTTTATTGTCCATTTTATATATATGCTTTAAAAATATTGTACCTATCTTCTTCATTAATGTTTTTTTTCAGTTGATTTAAATCAGGTTTTTATAGTTGAGATCATTTCTGTAAATTACCTTGGTGTTGTATTCTCCTTTGAAAGTCCGGAGATATTTGGCCGAAGGTGTCTTTAGGACTCAATGGTTTTTTGTGGGACGCTTTTGTAATATTGTTCAATGGATGGGCAGCTTGAGGACGCATATCACATTTGTCCTGGATTAACAACACACATCACAAAGCTTTAAAACAAATTATTCTGTATTATACATTTTCACAGAGACAAAACCCTTTGTCCGACATCACAGTGCATTCAGCAGTGTTAGTGTTAAAGCTACTTATTGTGCAGAGGTAAAATCATTAGAACCATTGTACTGCCAATGTAGGAATACATTCAGAAAAACCCTGCAACAGATCCAATAATTATACAATACAGTGTGTAACAATCACTCATCACACGGGAATAATGTGAGACGAGATGTCTAACTTGATCAGTGACATACCTGATGGTGGAAGACAACAGCCTCCTCCAGAGCAACACCACAGAATTCACACGGAATGACAACATCGCCCTCTAGAGGACTGGCAGGAGGACTGTAGGAGGCCGGAGAGACTGAGCGAGGGAAAGTGGGGATGTTTGAGGCAAGTGTGTCGGGAATGCTGTGCATCAGCCCTGCAGCATTTCTGCTCATCCTGTCCTTTGGTGGAGACACGGGATGCTTACTGAAAGATGCAAAGGCTGAGGCGGGGCTGCATCCCGTCTGTAACAGAGAAAAGAAACACCACAGTGGCTGAAAGTAAGTAAAATCTCATTCACACAAATATATCCCAACAAGATCAAGATGAGTTCAGGGAATCAGGGAAAGGCTGCAACTACACTCTGAACCATCAGAAATAAACATAAGGAAGAGAGTGTTCATGTTTTCCTCACCATCATTCATTCATTTGACTAGATTTAAAGATTGTAATTGTAATAAATAGGCTCAAGGAAAAAGGGTAATGCAAAAAATATAAATGTTTGCTTTTCATCTTTTCAATACAGTCACAAATCACACAGCTGTGGCAACAAATCTCTTTAAAATTTACATTAACTGAGAGAAAAGAAAGGAAACACACCCACCATCCCGCCCAAAACCCACAGACTTCATTGTGTTCATTTTTAAAGAGCGTATACTGAGATTGCGACGGACTCTCGACTCAACAAAAGCTGCACCCCAAAATCTTGGATATCAAGACTACCAAAAAAGGCACAAACAGACAGGTCACACAAAGAACTCAGCAGAAGCTTTTTTATACAACTAATCCCAGTAAGGTTTCCAGTGCCCTAAATGTTCAAACTAAACCCCCCGAAAAAGTCTATCTACAGATAAGTCAAGTCCGGGCAGGCAACTCGGATTACAACCCCCATCCCATTCCATATTTGATTCATTACAAGTTCTGGTTTTAGAATCCAGGCGTGAAAAAGGAGGCGGTATCATTTAACTTTTGTGGAAATAAAAACAGGATTTATCATCGCTAAGTCAATAAGCTACAGGAAGGTCTGTCAAACAGAATAGTAAATCATCTGAAGTACTATAGGGTTATTTGATCAAATAAGATCTGACAATAGGTTATTTGATCTTGCGATACATGTCACATATGCAGGTATGATCTAATGATCTGATACAACTGTCTGTCCTGTTTTTCTGAGGTCACATGTTGAGCAGTGGAGATTGTCAGCTGGCCAGTTTTCCTCCAACATTATTGATCTTTTACTTGAACATTGACTTGATAATGCATGTCTTAATCAATATTAGCCAGGGTTGAGCATTCGGTTTGGTGGCTAACACAAAAATCTAGCATCAATTGTCAAAACCCCAGAGTAACAGTGTAACAAAAACAATAAAATAACTTATGTTACCTGATGCAAAATCAGGTCCTCTTCAGGAAAAAGCTCCTCACAAAACTCACAAGGCAGCATTGTATCTATAGAAATAATTTGAAATCATTAGCAGAAAGATAACAGCATGACTCAAAGTACTGTAAACAACCCTGAATTACCTGTCTGGTCATGGTCCTGCAGAGCACTTGTGCTTGTGTCTGTAGGGAAGTTGGAATAGTTGTTGTTGGGCAGAGTGAGTGACGGGTTTATGGAGGTGTTGGACGTCTTCCCAATTTTGTCCTCCCAGATACCACTCCACAGATTGCCCTCTACACCTCCAGCCACTGAATCTCCATCACTCTGCAGGCTGAGAGCCAACATGTAGTCCAGGCCTGATGAATCCTCATCCACCGTGAACTCACTCTGTGGCCATGCACTGCTGCTGCTGCTGCTGGTCAGAAAATCACTCTGCTCCAGCACTACAAGAAATACATGATACAGACCACAGGGCATATTCAAAATACATAAGTATTTAGTTTAGGTAAAAAATAATTTAACTTTAATGCTAAACTTACAGTGGCTGAATGTATTTCTTGGGGCAATATTCTTCCAGTCTCCAGGGCCCTGAGGTCCCCTTGAAGTGTTACAAACTCTGGATTCAAACGGCCGGGGAAAGGCCTGTTGTTCTGCTGCACTGATGTTGTTATTCTTTGGGCCCCTCTCTTGGGCTCTCAGGAGGTTTCGGATGGAGTGGGCTTCAAACCATGGCCCAGGAGACTGTGGTTCTCCGGGACTGCGACTAGTCCGGCTGTTGTTCCTCTCTTGGGGTGGCGTGAGGCTTCCACACAAGACTGGATGTACAGCTTGTTCCCTTAACATGACATTGCAGTTACAGTGTGCACAGAGCTCAGTGCGAGTGCCGCAGTAATCTTCATGCTCTTTGGATTGACTGAAAACTATCTCAAGTTCACAGTATTGGCACGGGACCAGCCGCTGAGAACATTCAGATCTCTGAAAGAGAGGACAGTTAAGAAGAGTTACTATGCAGCAAATTGAAGATTTCATCAATGCTGTTAAATATTAAAGAATGTAAACAGAGGGTTTGTTCAGAAATACCTGGTGAACTTCAACATTTTTCTTCTCAATCTTCAATCCACACTTGCAAGGAATCTGTAATTAAAGTTACAGTTATTTTCAAGTTGCAGCCTTCAGTCTCAGGTTGTTTTGTTGGGGTTAGAATTTGACATCACTGATGAGTGCCAATTGCCGACCTCATATAGACAGTGTTGGTAACTTAGACTAAGAATACATGTATCAATTCGCACTGAAGCACATTAGAGAGACTAAAGACCATAAAGGAGCAAATTAGAGCAAACTAAAACATCTCATGTTCAATCACAACTTTTATAAGAGTGACTAGTGATTCTGATTCAGTTAACACTGATCTGATTTCTATGTTAGAGGGATAGATTAACCTTTCTTCACATACATTGATAAGGCTCATCAAAAAATTCACACCTCCAACTTTTTGGTTCAAAAACTGCATATCTAATGCAGGATATATTTCAGGCCCTACAGTGTTGCTGCTTGAATTGTACCTGTGTATGTTCCTGTTGTTTGTGCTCCTGCAGATCTGACCGGGGCACTGGCTCCTGGCACACATCACACAGTGCAATGTTTCTTCGACAATGGATCTCATGGGTGGTAAAATTAGCTTCTGGGATATCATGTTGGCTAAAAAAGGAAAATAAACTCAAGTCAACTTTATTTATATAGCACCTTTCATGCACAAAAACAAGCAGCCCAAAGTGCTTCACAGAATAACAGAGAGACAGAAAACAACAGCAATGGTACAATTATAAAAGGCATGATTATAAATAAAATACTTAAAAATTAAATCAATACAATAAAATTAATAAAATAAGTAATAGTGGAAAGAAAAGTTAAAAATAAGGTAGCTTTAACAAGATCAGATGATTACAATAAATAAATAAATAATTAAATAAGATAAATATATATTAAAGCAATGATTCAAGAAATAATTATTAAAATAATAATAAAAAATAATTAAAATAATAATGTAGTCCAGGGCCCCAAAAAATTACTGTAAATTAAATGCTAGATTATAGTCTTAAATTAGCTTTTTAAAAAACCCAGAGAGCTTTTAATGTCCAGAGGCAGAGAGTTCCAAAGCTTAGGGGCGTAAAAACAGAAAGCTCTCTGGAAGGTGCTTGTGTGAGACACACGAGGAACATTTAAAATATTTGAGGACCTGGTGTTTTAATAACACCTAGCTTACTGATCACTGAATTCACGATATGCATACTTACCAATTGCCACAGAACTGTGTATTTTCATCTGCCATGGTTTCACCAAGGCCTGTGGACAAAGTGTAACGTTGGTGATACATAATTAAAACAGCTTTTTGACACATTAGGAGACAGCAGCCTTTACTTTCAGTAGGCCTGATTTTATCTTATAATTGACAAATATGCATCGTCAGTAGCTAGAAAATAGAATTTCGGATTATTAATAGGCTGTTTGAATGTCGCCATTGAATTGACACGAACATCAATTTACTGCACATTAGTAAACAGGTGTGGTAATGTCATTAATCTGAATAAAGGTGAAGAGTAACTCGGTGTTTATTAAAGAGAAACTGATTGACAGCTCTTTCGGTTTGCTCCCTCGGTGATTCCTCACGGGTAGCTAATGTTAGCTCTTAAAAAAAAGGTTGCCTAAACGGGATGATACTCTGTTAACATTAATCAAATAACACCTTGAACCACAACGACAACATTGCTCAATGTTCACCTTGTTGTCTTTAACAAAGTAGGTAACTTAGCATGAATTCACCATGTAACATTAGCATTAAGTTCGCTAGCTTGAACTAACTTTAAAGGCTTTTTAGGAGCCAGAGAGCTAATGTCGCGTCCGGAGGGGGCTCCAGCGGCCCGCACGGAGGAGGAGGACGAGGACAGCCGCTGTGATGTGATTGTTTTCTGATGAGTCCAGGCTGGATAGAAAGATGTAATCAAAAAGTAACCAGAAGACGACAGCTAGCTAACTACTTGATGATAGCATATATAAAGTATTTCGTTTCCTTCTCGCTGTCTGTTCAGCAGAGGGTAAAATTTAACCCTGCGAAAGTTCTGTCAGGTTATTCTCTAACTATTCACCCGCTTATATTGAAATTGCTGTCACCAAAATTAGATCCTTATTGGTAGCTTTATTGAGCCCTTTTTTTAATGCACCAAATATAATTTACGTTTAATTATGTGGGGTATTTATATTCTAGGGCCCACTGCAAGTCCAAACTCAGGGCGAATTAAACTAGGTTCTCACAAAGGTCGAATTTGATTGGTTAATACCGTGTTCTTCTAAAAGTGCCCCGTGTGACACCACATAATTCCATGTCGATCCGATAGATGATATCAACAACACCATGTTTTCTTACACTGTGATATGTTGTATAAAACATATATATAACGTTTGTTATCCGATATCTTGTGCTTTTCTTCAAGGGGCTCAGCCCGTCAAATGTAACTTCCTTTCTGCACCGGAACTAACAATCTGTCCGACGTGTAGTTTGGCTTAGGCTCTCTAGTTTACATTTTGGGAAATATCTTCATCATTAATATGAACTTGAGCATTGTAAATCAAAACATTAGTGAATGGAGAGATGAACTGGCCAGGATAGCTTCTTTTGAACAGCTTATCTACAGAATGAATAATAACACTTAAGTATTCAGATCTATATGGGGTCCCTATCTGGAAATGATTGGAGAAGGTGACTATGTTGGTATTTGATGGTCAATTAATCTGCCCTCTATTTCTAATTAAAGTCATGTATGATTGTGAAAAGTAATATTGTGACATGGAATACTATACATGTTAACCTCTAAACATCCCCAAGAGGAATAGGAATGCTCCTTTTTTTTTCTTTTTCTGTTTATTTACACTCTTTGTTTATTTACATTGTTTTCTTATGTTTATCTTCTTTTTTGTTTGTACAGTTTATTATTATTATTTCTTTAATTAATATCATTTTCTGTATTTTTTTTCTCTTTGTGGGTTTTGTATAACTTGTATATAATTTGTTAACTTGTGGTGAACAAAAAAATACTTTAAAAATGTAATAAAAAGTTGAATGACAAAACATTAATATGAACTTGTATGACTGTCATAGCTGCTATAAAAAATACTCTCATAACAAAAAGCTCTGTAACTGTATGAACGTCAACCGCTATAAACACTGACACCAAAGAGACCAAATCTCATGCAGTTGTAGGATCACCACCTTTGCATGTTTACATAATGCAAAGTTTCATCTGGCAATAAATAAACATACATTGACTTTAGACTGCGATGGATAACAGAAACTGTAGGAAGCTAAATACCAGTGTATCACTTCATATGCACAAGTCTGCAGTCTTTTGAACACAATAAATGAAGACCAACAAAACATTGTCCTTTCAGTTTTTATTGAATATTTGATCAACCAATACTGTCTTATCAGACCTTTTATCCCTGTAAGGCACACTCTGATTTGTTCAAAACACTGGTAGTATTTACAGTGAATATCAGGACACAGCAGCTACATCCTCACAACTCTTTCCACCAAATAATTGGACCTTTATTGTTAATATATAAAACTTAATTCATTGAAACCCCCTTTTCCTCTTTTGAATAAGGTAAAATCAATCATTTATTTTACAATTCAATGACGTGTGCGAAAAAACCAATTGTTACAAAAATATGTCTCTAACTTGAAAGAAAGGACTTATGTATTCAAATAAAAACTCTAAAATAACTCAGTCTTGAGAAAAAATATTGATATACCTACAGGTTATCATCTCAACTGCAGCTAGCTTTCTTTTTTTAAGCGACTTCAGGGCCTAAAAAGTAGATGAATCGCAGTCAAAGTGAACCACACAGTACTGAATCCAACATAATTGGTTGGTTCATGGTGATGCATTGTTATTTTACAGCTCTTAATGTGTTACATGATTGTCCGATTATAAATTGAGGTCCAACATGTTATAGACCATTCAACCCTTGCTCAAAGATGGTAAATAAAACATTCATCAAGAAATCTTAATCTGTATTAGTTAGTTCTTAAAAGGCTGGCTGAACAAACAGCCCTGCTGTTGTAGCCAGAGTTAAGCACAGGAAATGACCGTGCACTGAGTAGGAAAACATCTGTGGAAAAACTATCGGCAATTCTGATCACTTATTATGCACAGGTGCAATAGTCATTATTATTTCATTTTCAAATCAATGGGGGATATATTTAGTGGAAATGAAAAGTAACATAATTGAAAGGTCAACTATATGGTTCCAAATAAATCTGCACCACAGAAATTAACTTAACTGACTGTAAAACACTAGAATAGACTACTCCTGGATGAGTTCAGAATTATTTCAACTAAGCAACTCTTTTAAATTCTAAATTAATTTTAATAAAACTAACAAGCCGATCTAAAGTTTCCCTGTAACCTCGGATTTTACTATCTTAATTAGAAAAACAGCCAAAAAAAATGTGCAAAACACAATATTGGGTGACCAAATTAAAATCAAAAACCTTTCAAGCAATTGCTGGTGTTTTTTGTGGGGCAACCACTAAGTCACCTCTCAACAGTCTGGGGCTTCAGCTTACATGTCACAGGGTCACAGAGTATGTCAATAAGAAGCACATAAGTATGCATGTGATGTCCAATACACATATAGCATGTGGCAGAGAGCTTTATAGTATATCTGGTTAATTATTGTGCCTGCCCACACCATTCATCTGGTGCATTGTTACAGGTGCAAAATCCACCCAAGACCTGTTTAATTTAACTTCTTCTTCCGCCATCTGTGTATTATTCTCCACTTTATGCTAATGGCAGACATTAAAAAAAGCTAATATCTGGATATTTGGTCAGTCATTGTAATTATCATAGCTAAATGTTTAAAAAAAAAATGAGGAAACTGCTTATCACTACCTAAAAAGTGTTCGGACAATCAAAAAAAAAAACTATACATCAGCAAATAAGGAAAAAATGGTTTCCACTTTAACTCCAAAATGTCCTTGGTCCGATATAAAATTGCTCTTACAGAGTCATTAACCACAGTGCTGTGAAAAATACTCTCACTACACTACACTATACATGAGTGGCAAAATGGGAAACAATCGGCTCAAACACAGCTTAAATGTCAACAGAAAGAATAAAGAAAAAACACAGTACAAACATGTATGAAAAGAAAGGTAGAAGAAGGCACAGGTTTTAAGAGTTGAGCCCAGAAGTCAAAGAGGTAGCAGGTGTCACACAGAGGGACAGAAAAGAAAAAGAAAGTGTTAAAAAAAAAAGGAGGAGGGGATTTGTGATGAAATGTCTATCTGTCCTTGGATCCAAGCTTCTCGATCAAGTCCTGCAGGGGAGCAAGCTCTCGCCTGTCGATAAGGTTGAACTCCTAAGAGAAAATAAAACATGATTTTCAAGTTGCTTATTTGTTAAACTTTTTAAAGTAAGACAGTGATTGCAGCAAGTTTTCGTAGCCAGAACATCATCAGACAAGTTTTGTGATTCCGTAAAGAGCAAAAGCTGCAGTGCGTGGGTTAACAGTTGGATAACTGGCCCTTCCTTCTTGAGTTCTGAGTGCAAGAACTATGATTGTGGCTTTAAATACAGTGTAAATTGACTTTATATTCCACTACAGTTTTGTTCCAGATGTCTGTACATGTTGGTGGTTGAACACATGCAACAAATACAGTCTAAAAGTCATAACAGGCTTAAAAAACTCAGACAAAGGGGCTGCCAACGAATTCTGCAATGTTGTATCTCCTTTCCAACTGTCTGTTGATAAAATCCACAGCACAAAACAAACAGGCCTCACCACAGCAGCCTCTATCTCCTTATTGATGTGCTTTATGTAATGTTGCTGTACCGACAGCCTGCCAGTGTTTGTCACTTCAGGGTTTCTATTAGTAGAGTGATCCTCACAATAAATGCCAACATCTCATCATGTCAGACTCTGTTAAGTTCTTGTGATACATCTGATGGTTTAAGTTGTAGCTTTTTGGCTACTACACACTAAGTATAGCATTCCCTGTTACAAAAAATTCCATGATGACCCTGTTCAAATGTGTCAGGGCTGTGGCATTCTCAATCCCTACATAAAAATGAAGCATGTCACTTTGACCCCACATTGAAATATCTAAAATAAATTCTCAATTTGCAGAAGTTGAAGTCTGACTAGACACAGCAGTGATCTCAGCAGAGTGCTGCTTGTTGCAGAGACATCTCACCTGAACAAAGAAAATGAAGTGCTTGAAAGAGGTGTTGAGGTGAGCCTCCTCCTGCAGCTGCATCACAGAATCGAAATGTTGGTGGTAGATGTGAGCGTAAACCCTGAACAAACGCTTCAGGATGGTTTTGGCCACAGACATGAAGTTCTTCGGAAAGGGAACTCCTGTGAAAAAAAGGGGTAGGAAAATACAGATGTCGAGAAATGTTTGAACTGAGGCTTTCAGTTAAAAAAAAAACAGAGAGCGAGAGTAAAGCTTTATAAGATTCTGTACTTTTATTGGCCTAATCAAATCCAAGCACGTGTGTGGATGAAAGAAAACAAAATCTCTCTGAGCATCAGCATGTGAGGCACATGATCATCTGGACTGTAGTCAGGTGATAGACTCTGACGTGACAGTGTCTTCTTTCTCAGTTGTCAGGTTTGGTGAGGGGGCTTTTAGTTACAGTTGTTGTGTTGATTAAAGGTAATTCTAAAATTGTGTGTGCACTGCAAAGTAAACAAAAAACCTCCTTGTTCTCGAGGCTTGAACTGCAACTACACTCATTACAAAAATCTCATCGATTTGTTATCCAAACAATTAAAGATTCAAATATTTTATTTATTAATCAAAACTTGCCAATCTTGGAAGGAAAAAGTGTCTCATCATCCAGTTGATCCTGCACCCAGGTCATCAAGTAATCAATGTACTTGGGCGCAGAACATTTGATAGGCTTCTTAATATTGGTCCCATCCGCCCAGTGATACTCATATCTATGGAAGAGAACAAAAAACATCAACACCTCTCTACTTTCTGCAGCAGATCTACACAAAACAAGAACATAAAAGCTCTACATACAACATGCCTGCATTCTGCATTCAGCCAGGGAAACAAAGGGCAACATCATTTGCAAGGAGATCAGCTAAAAAAAGAGTGAGGCGGAAATGCAAAAGTAACCTCGATCATATTCTTGATAGCGGCTGTGTCAACAGGAAGTGACCCCCAGTGTCTTCCTCTTGATTACAGAGCGAACACAGACAGTCTTGACTGGAGACGATTGAGGAAGTGTCAGACCTAGACTCTAAGTAAAAAGCTTCTACATGCAAAGCTTAATTCCTGTTTTCCTCATGTGACATTCAGATGATGTATTTCTGCTGTCGTAGTTGTTTCAAACACCCAAAACATTCATCCATACTTGGGTGCATTTCCAACACGACACATTATTACCCAATTCTGTACAAAAAATTGTTCCAAATGTTATGCGTCTTTGACTTGAAATGCTTGAGCTGAATGACGTAAACTTTGTATCCGTCATCTCATGTGAGGTTCCTTGTTTCCTAAGATTAGATAAATGCATTCCAGTGAACTTTGAAAAATCTTCCTGGTTCTAACCCAGTTTACCAAATGATATGAAGCTAAACTTGGAGCTATATATCTAACTGCAAAATTGTAGTTAAGATTACATTTGTTATTTCATGTTTAATGTCACTGTCTTGTCATAGTAAATACTCAAAAAGTGTTCTGCTTACTGTCATTTTTTTCTTTTTTCTACCTTAACATGCCTTTACATAAACCCTTAGATCCAACTGATTCACTGACTTTAGTGTACTTGAAATGCCACACAATTAATAACAGCACCAATATTGTATGACTATGAGATGAATAACTTAATAGCTAATTCTCTTGATTACATTTATGTTGGCTTACATTTATTCTTAGAGATCATGTGCTGCTTTTTGTAACTGATCCAATATCGTCAAATGTTGTTAAACAATATTTTGTACTGCAGGTACACAGGCAACAGGCCTTTATCCCTCCAGACATGTTGCCTTGTTTTAGTAGGAACAGCTCAGGTGATAAAATAAAAATAATACTGCATCTGTATTATACAAGTATCTTTATAAGCCACTACAGTGTTATGGTAAGGAGTGCATGCAATTTTATGACGCAAAACACAGCAAATTTAAAGTTAAAAACAGTTTTGGAAAACTCAGCTATTAATGATTCATTTAAAATGTCCTTACTACCATTGGGACATAATTGGCTTCTCAAAAAAAGGCTTGGAAGACACCCCCGCTTAGAAGCCACATTTACAAAAAGGATAATGTTTGTGGTTACCTTGGTCCGGCAGACATCACGGAGCAGCTGGTCTCAGTGCAGAACTCAGTGATTGTGCCATACAGCATGTTAATCTGGTTGAAAAAATCCACCGCTGCAAGAAAAAAGTTCATATGTTTCTGCCCTCATGCTTGTGACAAAAGTAATAATAATTAAAATCAATTGGAAATTTTAAGCTTTGATGGCCAAGAAAATCATAAGGGATCCTCAGCCAGAAGACTGATTGTTGCTGTTTATTCATTTTTAGTATTTTTATTCTCTGGAAAGTGATTTACACCACCCTGCAGATATTACTTTCTTATACACAAACTGGTACTATGACCCTCCTTCAATGCACTCTGTGCCTCTCCTCATTACAGGTTCATCTCTCCAAGGTTTTGTGTCAGTTTAAAATGGTGTTTAACACAAAACAAAAATTAATGGAGAGTGATTTGAAATAAAAGATGTACCACTTTGTCAAAAGGGATTCTCAACTGTAAGTGCATCAGTGACAAGATGTAGGTCCATTCATAGACTAGAAGCACCTAAATAACAAGTTTTATCATTTTATGACCCACATTTCTTTTTCAAAGTCTGCTACTATTGTAAATAATCCTGCTTTCACTACAATTTGTAAACAATCTTAACTCTGCAACCTTTTCATTTTCTAGTTAGGTAGTGTGTTGTTGTTTTTTAACCTAACTCTTTTTTGATGCAAATGTTCAACCAAATTACAGATATTATTTAAAATAAGAAATACAATGCAGTAGTTTGTGCAAAGAGTGTTAGGGTGTATTGCACTCATCCACTTACTGTTTACAGCGATCCACTCATTGAGATCCTCTCCCTCGGGTAACATGACAGCCTGCCTCAGGTTCCCACTGCCCAGCGTCGCCTCGGCATGTTTCAGCAGCTCGTATTGGTGAGAGCCCTCTGGGATATTCTTCTTCGGTTTGAAGGTCTTGTTTGAGCGACTGCCACTACAAAGAAAAAAACAAACATAGAGCTAAACAACAAAGCCTGTACAGTGAGTGTCAGTGACACACTAAGAAAGGATGCTCCTCATGGGCCTTCACGTGTAGCCCTTCTTTCTGGTTTGTGCCATCAACAGCTAAAGGAAGGCTTTATGGTGACATTTAATTATGTTGACTAAGTGTGGCTGTTTTTCAGTGTGACACAAGCATGACTGTACAATCTGTGTCGTGTAAATGAAGTAAGGGTTATTAGAGAATCAACTTGGTGCAACAGACAGGAAATGTGACAGTATCAGAGACACAGTAAACAACGGAACAGCTAATTACATTTCTCGGTTTCAGTTTAAGACATCAAAGTTGTGGGTAATGACCAATGTTAGCATGTCCTTTCATTCAGACGAACCAAAAAAATATCAAATTTTGGCAAAAGATAGCTAACAATAGAGAGCTAGCGCACATAGCTAGCGTTTATCATGAGACTAACCGAATTAAACTTTGATTAAATGGTTAAAAGTTGAAGTTGGCGAGTTCTGGGACCTATAAACAAAGCTCATAAATAAAGTTACAATAGAAAAGTATAGCCCTCGACGACACGGCTTATGGTAAAGCTGAACTTTGAAGAAATAAAGAGGAGTTTTCAGGCTTGTTTTGACAGTGTCTTATTTTAACAGGGTTACTTCCCTTGGACTAACTTGGTCGAAGCTAATGATAACCGCGAGCCCCAGCTGAAACACGCGGCTCATGACTTTACTTACAACAGGAAGCTCATCTTGGAGAAGCGGTCGTCGGAGAGCCTCGATCACAGCTCCTGTCCCAGATTTCGTAAACTCAAATATGTACAGTATTACACTTTATCAACCACTTCTCAGCGAGGTCTGTTGCTAACTGCAACGTTAAGGCTAACATGAACTGCACCCACTAAGGCTCTTCCTCTATCGACGACTGCTCGGAGGAGCCCGGCAGGCACATTGTCGCCCTCTCTCGGTGGCATAGAGACATTATATGTCTGCTGACTTACAACATCACTAGGTCTACTTTCCATACACTTTGAGCACTCTTTAGCAGTGCTGGACAGTAACAGAGTAAATTTACTTGAGTACTGTACTTAAGTACATTTTTGAGTATCTGTACTTTACTTGGGTATTAATTTGGGGGAAGACTTATTACTTTTACTCCACCACATTCAGAAGACACATATTGTACTTTTTACCACACTACATTTCTATCAATACTCTAGTTCAGAGGTGTCCAAACTTTTTTTCAAAGAGGGCCACATATGATGTTGTCAGAATACCTCAGGGCCAGTGGCTCCTACTGAGACTTTGGAATCCTAAAAGTTATATATGAAATATTTATTCAATAACAATAATTTAAAATGTTTTCTCAATAAGTCAGTAACAAGGAAGTCCTCAGTTCTCCACAAGCCATGTAAACATGAACAAACTTAGGAGGAGGATAATGTTTTTTCATTAGGGTCGGGCAATGTGGGAAAAAATATTGTATCATTATTTTCCTATGGCAGGATCATGATCTGGATTTCATCACACTTCTTTTTCATGTTGTTTTTAAGACCTTTCTGACCAGCAGGCAACATTTTAATAACAAATTAATTATTTTCCTGGCTTCTGAACATTTTTGATGCACTAAATTTAGCCTTTTCTGTACAATTTCATAATTTTTATCTTGTCTTGTGTCCTCTCTTGTGTCTTCTGAACGTTTAGTGTTCATCAAGAACATTTTCACATCATGATAAAAACATTAATTTGAAAACCTGTCAACTTTAAGAGTTCTTGTGTTTCTTCTTTATTGCTGTCTTGCAGAATTCCAAGTGCTTTGGCTTTTATACAAGTAGTCCATATGTAGCTTTTTGAGACGTTTCTGGATTGACTTTAGTTTTGTTTGTGCGCTTGAAAGAAACAGTGATTAATGTCTTTGCTATAAATAACACAATTTAAGATGGAACTTGGGGCCATAAATAAATGGACCTTGGGCCGCCATTGGCCCCCAGGCCGCACTTTGGACATGCCTGCTCTAGTTACTCACTACTGTTGCTTTAAAGTCAGCTCCTGAACGTCCTTCTCTTTTCTGTAATCTGATCCCTAAGACAGTAAAATGTTAGGTTGTAGTTCCTTTGTCTCAGTGGTTTAGTTGTACCTGTATATATCGTGTGTCTGCACGGTTGAATTTGGAGCAAACACAGAGCAAATTTCACTCAGATCTGCATTTATGTATTGTGAAAATACAACATATTGAGATATTTTAAAAAGTACTTTGAATACTTAAGTATTTTTAAAAGCAAGTACTCCAGTACTTTAACTCAAGTAATAATCTGACAGAGCAACTTTCACTTGTATTGGACTAATATTTGACCAGGAGGATCTTTACTTTGCCTTAAGTAATGAGGCTGTGTACTTTGTCCACTACTGCTCTTTAGTAGTACTTTGAGTTTAATAACTAATCTATTTAGAAACATCTAGGCTCAAAACATGTATTTGTTTATAATTCATGCTTTTCCCGTTATGAGCAAATTGTGTAATCTTATACTATGTATTTCATTTTCATGTGAGGCTGTTTTTTTTGTGTGGTAATTAAACAGACTGATGCATCTTAAAGCTGCTGTTATAGAGTAAACATCTGTTCTGAGAGAGGGACTTGGAATGTCAACACTATCCCTCCAAACCAGATTTCCTCTTAGCCCCCCAACACAGATCTGCGTGTGCAGGCTAAGGTGATTCTCAAGCCTGGTAGGACAGCTCAGGGTGTTTTAACCCTTTTCTGTCCATTGTTGATCTGTGGTGGAAGGAGGAGGAGGCAGGCAGAGGACTCAAGAGGTTACAGGATGCTGTGGACCAAGTCACCAAAATAATACATAAAGAAATAAGGAAGTAGAGAAGTTAACAGGTTGATAAATAAAGATAAAGAAAAGGAATAAAGAAAAAGTAAAGAAAAAGAAAGAATAAGTAAATTAAAATAAACTGAAGTAGCAGAATAAAAAGAGTAAAAGAGAGTGTGTGTCTTTGTTAATGTATGTGTGTTTCATCTATTTACAGGTTCATCTCTCCAAGCTTCTGTGTCACAGTTTTAAATCATGTTTAACACAAAACAGAAATTAATGGAGAGTGATTTGAAATAAACGATGTGCCACTTTGTCAAAAGGGATTTTTTTTATTGCAAGTGCATCAGTGACAAGATGAAGGTCTATTCATAGACTGGAAGCATCTATAGCAGGAGTGGTGGATTGACTGTCAATCAGACAGAGTGGTTTGGGATCCTGTTTGTACTGAGCCTACAAAAATCCTGGCATCACAGATAGATAGATAGATAGATAGATAGATAGATAGATAGATAGATAGATAGATAGAAAAATTATATTAATTTCAGAAGTAATGGACTCAGCTGCCTATGTTGGGGTCCTTCTTTTCTTTGGAAACGTGCAGTATGCTATCTGTGGGTTAGGGGTGTGGCACATGGTGTGGCAGCAGCAGATATGACAGTGACGCAGGCATGAAGGGGAGGGCTTTAAATGCTCCGTGCCCCTCTTCCTCTTCCACAGACGTCTCTGTCAGCGCGGGCGGTGCTCTGGTGTGCGTGTGTTTCGTAATCGGCCGCGGTGTCTCTTCTCTTCTCTCAGCCGGTAAGAATGGCAGCCGTCAGGACCCTCAGGAAACTGTGCCAACACACCCAGCATCAAGTCTGTAAGCTGCACACGACCGCCTTGAGGTGAGTGCTCCCACCGGCTCTGAAACCCGGGTTAATTTGGTTACATTTTCTGCCACTTTATCGACATGCTTGGCGCTTCTTCTTTTCCATGATAAGAAGAGGCCGATCTATCTTCAATACATTCATCATTTGCAGCCACACTGCTATAATACGTGTGTATGGATAAGGTCATGATTTAATTGAGAGGATTTTGTTGATTTATTGAACTAAATGTCCGCAGTTGGTCACATTTTGGTGCGCCCCTAGCGGTATGCCGGTAACATTGCAGCAGCAGCTCGGCTGATGAAATCGGTCTTGGTGCTTGCACCCTGTGGCTCGGGAGCCAGGTTTCAGCTGGAGACCGAGGTGCTGGTCTGCACTCAAGACAAGTGCGTGAATTTGCATTAAGGCCATTGTGTCCCAAATAACGCAACGGTGATATTTCTTCTTTAAGAGGACAGGGGATGGTCATTGTTACTAATTCAAAGCTCTCAGTTCCATTATTGGAAACGTGCTGACTGCTGCATGGCTTAGATATAATTAACTAACTAATTTTGCACACACGCTTTAAAAACTTAAACCTCGTGTGGCTCCTGCACATGATCTCCAGAGATCAAGATAGATAATACAAGACCTCACGTTATGCTGGCTTCATGACCTTGTATCACAACACAGGTACAAGCCAACAGCATTCACAACCAAGATCAAACAGAAAACTTTATTATTAAAATATCATAAATGCTTTGTTACTGATACACTGCATTTAACCCTGTAATTTGGTCCTCAACCAAAGAGAAAAATGAAATAAACTTTGAAAAAAAGTTTTCAGAACAGAAAGATCCTCTTTGTAAATAAATTATAGATTAAATGCAAACAAGAGAAAAACTACAGAAAGAAAGTTCATTTCTGAATCAGGTTCCATTTAACATGACAACATAGCACATCAGTGAGGACATACATTTGAAAAGAGGGAAGTTCTCTCTGTATTGAAATTCGTATGAGGTTGAAGAGCAGTTTGCTGGCAGACACATTTCTTCAGGGACCTAGTACATTGGCCCCTAAGTTTAACAAAGATGAGTTACTTTGCTGTGAGGTTTAATTGGTTTTGGCAGAATAAAAGGTTGTTACATCACTTTCTGTGGTTCATTACTCCTCAGTTATTACTGGCTGCTCTCAGTTTGTTACATAACAAAGGGCTGTCTTAGCGCTGTGGAAATGTATGCAAGGCAGGGCGGGTCCACAATCCTACAGGGACAAAAGTTTTTGTAGTTTGATCCATCATGTGCCTCTACCTGTACTTGTGGATTAGATACATTAAGAAAAGATAACCTTCAACTGAACTGAACTGTAACACTGTAACTCTACAGTACAAGTGCAGCACGTGGCTCTGTCAGGTGAACAAGTACAGCATCTAAAATTAGAAAATGGGATTGGTGCTTGCTGAATAGTTGAGATAGATTACAGGTTTCTGGTATCAGAAGTTCAGTTCAGTGGCTATCAAATAGACCCTGCCAAGTAGATATGTGCGTCCGTTCAGAATTCACAGTGTGGAAGAATGTTAGACATTTAAGTAAGTTTTCTTTGTGTTAATACTTTTGAGGCTTGTAATTGAAAAGTGAAGAAAGTTTGGCTCTGCACTTTTTGACTATGCAATTGAACATATCAATCTAAGTTTTTAAAATCATGAGTTATTGACTATGTTATTGTTTTCATTCCCCCTTTCAGACAGGAGGCGGTTGTCATCTCAGGAAAGAAACTTGCCCGGCAGATTCGGGAGGAGGCCCGGGCCGATGTGGAGAGCTGGGTCTTAGCCGGCCACAGGAGACCCCACCTGAGTGTGGTTCTGGTGGGAGAAAACCCAGCCAGTCACTCCTACGTCCTGAACAAGACACGCGCTGCAGCTGACGTCGGTAAGAAGAAACTCCTACACCCCTCTTTCCTGCGTCTGACCACAAGTTTCTCTGAGATATAACAAAAGAACAAACACTTTACTGTGTTTTAAGTTGTTTTTTCGCTTTAACCTCCCACAGGAATCTCTAGTGAGACGATTCTCAAACACTCAGACATCAGTGAGGAGGAGTTATTGGACCTGATCTACAAACTCAACACAGATCATCGTGTGGACGGCCTGCTGGTCCAGCTCCCTCTGCCAGGTACAGAGAAAAACTGGAACACTTTTCAGCACGTGCTGACTGAAGACACATGTGAGACCATCTAGGTGTCCTAATGAGTTCTTCTGTGTTATTTCTGCCAGACCACATTGATGAGCGCGCTATCTGCAACGCAGTTTCCCCCACCAAGGACGTGGATGGTTTTCATGTTGTTAATGTGGGTCGCATGTGTCTGGATCAGTCCACCATGCTTCCTGCCACTCCCTGGGGAGTCTGGGAAATCATCAAACGGACAGGTAACAGGAATGACTGTTTACTTCCTTGTAGCGTTGAAACGATGTTGAACGAGCTGTTTTGTTTTACTGACAATGGCCAGGAAGAGAATATACACATAACTCCTGTTTTAGAGTCACTGAATTGCTTTGTAGTGAAAAATGATTTTTTTAGACAATAAAAGACTGTGTCAAGATATCAGGTTTTTACTTTCCTGCATTGTATTTGTAGGTCTAAATTATGTTTCATATTTCCTTCAATCAAAAGGTGGTGTTAAAAAACGTTGAGTTGAATGTAAACAAACTGCCCTCCTGCTTGTCTCACAGGTATTCCAACTCTTGGGAAGAATGTTGTGGTTGCAGGGCGCTCAAAGAATGTGGGAATGCCCATCGCCATGTTACTGCACACAGACGGCAGCCATGAGAGGCCTGGAGGTTGGTTAGAGTGCATTTGTGTTAACCTGTTTGTTTAAGGAAGTGTTGTGCCTATTCCACAGAAATGCTAAATGTTACTTCCTTTGCAGGTGATGCAACAGTCACCATTTCTCATCGTTACACTCCAAAGGAGCAACTTCGCCATCACACTCAAATTGCTGACATCATTGTGGCAGCTGCAGGTTTGTGTAACCTCATGCATCTCAGAGTGAATTCTTTAAGTTTTTAGCAGATACACTTTTTTGTGATCTGACTTTCTAACTTTGTGTGTTTTTTGTATTATCAGGGATTCCAAACCTCATTACAGCCGACATGATCAAAGAAGGAGCGGCAGTGATTGATGTGGGAATAAACAGAGTGCAGGACCCAGTTACAGGGAAGCACAGGCTGGTTGGAGACGTGGATTTTGAAGGTGAGACTGCAGGGAGAAAACACAGTCATAACTATGCATGGGACATCCTGGGTGTCTCGGATGTCTGTAACATCAGCTCTTTCCTGTCTATATTCAGGTGTAAGGCAGAAGGCCTCCTTCATCACTCCGGTGCCTGGAGGTGTGGGACCCATGACTGTGGCAATGCTAATGAAGAACACTATCAAAGCAGCCAAAAACGTTCTGCTGTTTCCCCCGGAGAGAATCCGCATGGCGGCAGCATCTTAATGGGTTGAAGAAAAACCCAGCTACATTGACACATTCCACCCACTCCTCAATGACACCGCCCCTTGTTTTTACCGGGAGTGACCTGATGAGCTCCTCTTGCACAGGGACTGGAAAGATGATACAGCTTTAATGCTCTTTAACCTTTCCAAACTTCAAGTCCAGCCATGTTTAGACTGTTACGATCACTCATGCAGCTGAGTGCTTTATGTGACAGGGTTCTGAGTATTTATCAACCGCATTATGAATTTTCCGTTAAGTTTAAAAGAATCTTGAAAGGTTGTTTTATTTATTGCTACAATGACATAATATTTAAACCTGAATGGAGGAAACAGGTCACAGTATTTAACTCAAAGCTGGTTAACAGTTACTGAAGAGCCGATTGCGGCCTGTCTGTTATGTTTCTTTCAGTTGGTTTAGCCTTATGTACCGTGAGTGATAAGGGCTAACATCATCAGGAACAAGTACGTTTGATCTACATACAAGCTTTAAAGATTCACAATTGCCTTTGTAAAAACTTTGAAATAAATATAAAAATATGTTCGCACATCGATGCACACTGTTTGACTCTTCTTGTACTTTGTAGAAAGATTCATATCAATGCACTTTTTCCAATTATACCTTAATACTCACTCTACACTTCCATCACATAATGTTTTTTAATTTTTAATTAAATGATCAACTCTTCCTGCAGCTCATGTATTAGCATGACATATTTTCAACCCCTCAGACCATGTGATTCATTTAAAAACAAATACCTTTATTTGACCCTCTACCCACTTTGACACTGTCCCATGTTAAAATAAAAGTAGATGTAGAGATCTGAGAAGACACCCCAGTGATTTGTGTGACCAGAATGTCTGATACATATACAAAGATTCTGAGGGGCATACATTCCCCCTTCATTAAGTCCCCTTTTATTGCCCTTCCACTAATGTAGGAGGTACCACAGGTTTACAGACAGGGTTCATGTCGATTTCGAGGTTTTTGTGGATACCTGCAGGGGATATAGAAATTGTATCTGCTAGATCTGCTTCACTTCACAAATATTTGAAATAACCAAAATAAGTTGGTCATCAGAGGACGTAAAAATTGCAATTATATGATATTATATGATACGATTAAAGCCGAATGGGCTGGTTTGGGGACCCTTGCTGTTTGAGATTCCTTAGAAGGAAGCAAAGTTCCCTTGTGAACCCTCATTAAAGGTGATGACCTAAGTGAGGGTTATGAGAAATTTGACTGAAGTTATTTTTCCTTCTTTAATTTGCTAATTAAAAAAAAAAAAAATTGGGGTCCTGAAGGAAAAAATACCCGCTCTGATTTATGTTGGGAGCTCATGCTGGTTCATATCAACTTGGGATCTGGAAGATGCTACTCATCTACACCTCCATTGATAATGGTCAAACTTTTCTTACATTTAAACATATATGCACAAGTTAATCTTCTCCAGTTAAGTTTATGGTAATATGCCTTGTTCCTGTAATTGGTTAGTAAAACTAGTGAGTGACAGTTACTTGGTGCATTTACTACACAATAGTAAACTGTAGCTAAGTAGAGTTAACTACCGATAGGTAAATATATATTTACATGACAAAAATTTGATTGTTGGTTTTAAAGATTTGTTATCCATCACAGTAATAGTTATACACATACCTATAAAACTAATGGTCAATTGACAAAAAAGATAGCCAACTTAATTCATGCAATAGTATTTTCTCTTTTCCTTCTTTATTGTATTTTCTATAGTTTTATACAGAAGCCCTAAAAGGACATGATTAAATACATTTTATTTTCTCTGTTTTCTCGAGATAACAAATTAATTCTATCGAGATCTCGAGAAAACAAAGCTTGTTATCTTGGGATCTGATTTTCCTTGTGATAATGGGATCATTTGCTCGTTTTTTGTGTTTTTGATCTTCAACCTGCAAGATAAATGTCTTGTAACAAAATACCTTTTTATTCTTTACTGATGCAAAATTTTCTGAACAGTGTTTGTGAAAAAAGGAAAAACAAACAAACAATTCAATAAACTGATAACAGGCCTTTCATATTACCTGAGGTTACTTGGTTACCATGTATAAATGTGCTCCTTTTATGTTTAATACGGAAGCCCTAAAAGAACACAATTAAAAATATTATTTTCTGTTTTCTCAAGATCTCAACTTATTTTCTCATTATCTCCAGAAAACAAAACGTGTTCTTTTTGCATAAGGAGAAAAATAAGTTGCGATGTTGAGAAAACAAGTGAAATGAACTTGAGAAAATAAAGTATATTTACTCCATAGACGGTAAAAATAATAGACGTAGTATCCGTGACTTCACCCATCTGTCCCTGAGAGCTGTTTTGAAGCCAATCGACGGCGGCAGCCATATTGGAAATGCAGAACTCAACCAGTCAAAGTGTGATGTAAAGAGTCAAAGTTTGAGCTTCCTAGCCAACAGCTATGTGTTCCCGACCGGGAGTCACGTCAGTCATGTCCTTATTTGGGCAAAAACTCGTAATCTTAATATCTTCTGAACCGTCACGTTAGAAAAAATTTCACCCCCGTACAGTGTGTGATGATAGAGAGATTAGCTTTGTAGAGCCAAGCAGTTTTTTGAACCAGGCTGTAAACATGTTTATTAATGCTGCAAAGATCGTCTTTTTCCCATTCATGTCTATATGGTTTCCGGTGTTTCTGCGGCCAGCCTTAAACGGATTTTCGATGAATTGCAGTTTATAACACTTCTGCATGGGTTTCATCGTTTGAGACCGGAGGTTGCCGCTTGGGGCTACCATAGTTTTCAGCTTATGAGTTTGAGGTTTTTCTTCTGAAGCGTTTTTGTAACCAATGAATACTATTTAGAGAGAGGCCAGGGTAATCGTTTTATCTTTAACAGCCAACTTATTTCAAGAACACATTAACACAATAACACATTATTACGGTGGCCCTGAAGTGCCAATCACAACGGCAAATCAGAAAAACACATTTTCCGTAGTGTTTTCTGATTTGCCGTTGGGATTTGCACTTATGTACCTATTTCCTCCTTTACATTCACAAACAATGTAATTTATTAATTTTATCCGGTTTTATCATGTAAAGGTTGTAAAGCCTATTTGGAGAGCGTCGATGCCCGATGCAGGCTTTAACTTCGGTTTAGTAGGAACTAGGAACTTTGGTAATGTACTCTTGAACGCAGACGGAAGGAAATTAAAGACGAACACATATCCGTAAACCCACCAGAGTGCAGTTTGATACTGCACGCCACAGTCGCTGTACTTGATTAACGTGGACGCTTTATAGATTTTTCTTCGTGTTGCTGAGTCATGGACCGCAGCAGGTCACGCGACAGAGCTGGCAGAGAGAAAAAAGACGAGAAGAAGAGGAAGAGGAGACGATCCCGCTCTTCCTCTTCATCATCGACATCTTCAAGCTCTTCATCCGACAGCAGGAGTCGAAGCAGATCGTCAAAGAAAACCTCACATAAGAATAAAGGTTTGGACAAAGAAACAAAAAGAATTTGGTGAAGATCTTTCGTACAAAGAGCTGTGTTGGACCTTTCCTCTCTGTGTATCCCTCAGATGTGAAAACAAAAAGGAAGAAGCGCACGAGAAGTTCTTCGTCTTCTTCATCCACCTCCTCTTCTTCGTCCTCCTCCTCTTCTTCCTCGTCCAGCGATGAAAAGTCAAAGAAAAAGTCAAGTAAAGCCAAGAGAAAGAAGACGAAGAAGAAGAAGGCGAAACTGAAGAAACAGAGGAAGAAGGAGAAGAAGAAGAAAGAGAAGCTGAAGAAGAAGGAGAAGAAGAAAGCGGAGGTAGTGTTGTTGCCTGCTCCACCTCCTCCTCCTCCTGCTGCTCCTGCAGACAAACCTCCATCTTACCTGGAGGTGTGGCAGAGTGATGAGGGGACGGTGGAGCTCGGACCCGGTGAGATCTTATTATTCAAATGATTTCTATGTTAGTATTGCGTTTGTTTTATGTCACTGTACATTTATTTCAGAGCTTTTTTGACTGTTTGTTAACCCTCCTGTTACCCTCAAATTTTACTGAGCTGTGCATTCTTCTATACGTCAGCTCCACCCCTATGTTGTGTGAATCATCAATGCCCGCCCCCCCCAAATAGATGTATTCACATCTCTTCTGGCCTTTAGTTGCTTTGAACAGTTTTATCTTATTTTATGACGTTTTATAATTTAAGACTAGTCATAGATAAACCCATCATGTAATATAGACCAGTGCCTGTCTTAGGAACATTGGGGCACATCAAAGTAACAATGAAAACTCTTAATTTGTGTACAGTGTGATGCAGACCAGCAGCCTTACTCTACAAGAAAATCTACATACAAAATGTACTTCGTTATTTCTATCTTTGACATTTAGTTTTTGAAGAGTTGAGACACTTTTAATTAATCAGAAAGTAATATTTGGCTTTGGCTAACATAACCCAACTCAACACCTGACTGTTAATTGGTACTCTGTTACATAAAGGACAGGAAGGAATAGTTTCAAATTCCAGTATTTCATTAAGGCAGCCCTTCTCATTCATTTAAAGTACTTGTCAGGGGGCTGACTAACTTCTATTGTCTCCCATTATATCACCTCATGTCATTATCTGAGATAATGTTTTGGCTGTTTGTTAAACTTCTTTTCAGCTGTATTATGGCTTATTGTACTATTTAAATCCCCTTTTCTACAGACATCATTGTCAGAAAAATATTTCCAGCAGCGTCACACTGTTTCTCTCTGTAGTGATGACAGATGAGCAGAAGGCCAGGTTCTCCACTAAGAGGCCCCTCACCAAAGAGGAGTACGAGGCCAGGCAGAGCGTGATCCGCAGGGTGGTCGACCCAGAAACAGGACGCACCAGGTGAGAATCCATAATAGTCCCTTTCAGTCAAACCTAATACAACCTGTAAAAACTAAATGGACACCAGAATTAAGATGTGATGATGGTGTCATTAAATTCACATTTTTCATCTATTATTTTAGTTTTTACTTCTATCCTGTTCAAGTTTAATTATCACGCTTTTGTGCTGTATTAAAAATACTAACTTCCTCTCCAGACTGGTGAGAGGAGAAGGAGAGATCATAGAAGAGATGGTCAGCCGAGAAAAACACAAAGACATCAACAAGGTACAAAAAGTTTCTATCCTAACTTTGTGAAATCAAACAAAGAATCACATATCTCACTGAGTGCTTCCATTTATCTCCTCAGCAAGCTACTAAGGGGGACGGGAATGCCTTTCAGAAGAAACTGGGAATCAACAGGTAGAAGATCCACTCCAGGTTTTAAAATTTGAAGAGTGGAGCACCAATCAGCTGATCTGTCTATAATAACTTCAAACACTTCCTGTGATTTCCCTGTGTTGAAGTAAAGGTACAGAATAATCAGGACATGCACTCTTGATGAGTTCCATATAACAGTTTAATATTAAGTCAGCTGAGATCTAGAGGAAGTGTTTTCTCAAATATTTTGTACCATTTGATGTTTATTCATTTATTCTGTCTATGATTTTAAGTATATCACTGAATAAAAAACTTAACTCGTGAAATTTCTCTAAACTCACGTCATGTTTCTGTGAATCTCGGAATAAATCTGCATTTGTGTGAACCTGTCCTCCTTTTAAACACGCCCCAGTGTATTCTTCATTTTGAGTGTGGGAAAAAAAGCAGACTGACTTGTTTTTTCTTCATGTATTCTTTATACACTGTACATAAAAACACAAGAGTGGATAAAATGAAGTTATCCAAAACCTACAAGATTCACACCCTGTACAATGAAAATATTTACCATATTCGTGGTTGATATATACACAGCCTCTGAAAGCAAACTGTTGTAACAGTTATGGTGGGGAACAGAGCTTGAAACAGATTGCCTAATCTTTGTGAAATAAATTTCTCATTTGCAAATTTCCTTCAAAGTGAAAACAAGCCAAAGCCTTTTAAAAAATATGGCTGTATCCCATTTTCACTAAGTAAAGTCTCAATTTCTCCATTAAGTCAATTCAGGGGTAAGCAGCGTTCCATTTTAGGCCTCGCAACACAATGGCCAATGTAAGGCAGAGAAGGGAAATGTAAGGCTTCTGGTAGTGTGTGGGTCAGAAACAGATCGAAGCGATTGTCTGCTCCCACCGCTTCGTCTTTACATTCTCTGGATTTTATATCCATGTGGTTAATTTGACTGAGGAGGGGATTATGGTTCAGCAGATAACAACTTTGGATAAGTGCATGTTTTCCAGCATTGTACGTCCCTTTTTTAAATAATTACTATTAATGTACAATCAGCAGCTTCTGAAAGAGTTGTCTACATGGCTTCAAGCCCAATCTGTGAAATGGACAAGTGCAGAGGGACAGCATTAGGTTTGTAATCGCACCCATCTTTACTGGAATAGTCACTAGTATAAAAGGGATGGAGAAAATATTACAAACATCTCTTAATATTACACAGTACAACTGAACAGTACAGCAAACTACAGTTTCTAATATGCCTATAAAGCCGAACCTCTCTAAAAGCTGGCCATAAAACCATCTTGGAGGTAAAACCTGTTAAACAACTGTGTTATTTTGGACAGGAAGGTGTAAAAAAAAAAAAAAAAAAAAAAAAAAAGATTATATTTGAGTCACTTCTGAATGTTAAAGTTTCTTCATCTAGGAGTGCCAGCTAAGCTCAGTGGTTAAATCACGTGTACAGAGGCTACAGTCGTTAAAGCGGGTGGCCCAGGTTCAAATCCCTTTGTGGCATGTCATTCCCCACTCTCTCCTCTATTATATCCTCTCAACACAGTCCTGAAAAAGCCCATTAAATAATAGTCATAACATTTCTTCATCTCCAATGTGTTGGGATGGAAATATCCTCAAAAAAGAGTGAAGAGCCTGTTGACTGGCGGAAACCTGTAATATTTCACATCATCTTTTGGTCAGGGGTCTAATCTCTAGTGTTGGATAGACCAGGCATACTTCAGATGTACCTGTGTGTTTCCTGAAAGGTGGGATGTGTTCAGAGTATGTGCCGATTGAACTGATTGTCAATGCTGTGAAATTCCCTTCACGTTTTTTGTTTTATCTTGTGGTGTGGTTAAATAATATTGCACGTTTCCCCTTACATTTAGGCCACCATTGGTCCATTGCACTCAGCTCTGTACATGCCTATTCGAGGGACAGATAATCATCATTTCAATGAATAAATCACAACCCATTACCCTTCTGAGACATAAATGGCAAACAGCATAAAGTAAATCTTAGCTCTGTGTTCCTACTGTTGACAGCATATCGTACAGAATTTACAATTTGCAGAACTGCCTTCCTCTAAAGATGCAGCAGAGCAGAAATGAGATCTTAACCTAAGGAGGATTATCTATGAACACATTCAATGCCTCATTTACAGCTTAGGGATAACCAGAGAGAAGCCATATCCCAAATTTCCCAAATAGATAATAACAAACATAATATATATGTCACAAGATAGAAGTTCTGTTGATACAACTCTGGTGACTTTTAAGATAAAATAATAAAAATACAATACTGTGCAAGGCAAAGACCTCTTTGAGTTTTGGCTGTTGCAACTGAAGTTTGAAAGGAAAACAAAAACACCTTAAAGTAATCTTAAAACACATTTTGTTCACAAAATCCATACATTTTAAAATATCTATTATCTTAAATAACAATAATTATAATCATTAATCAATAAAGTGTATCCTGAATGAGGTGGTGTTTACCCCCAGAGTAAAGAAGACACTTGAAACTGGTCTTCAGTGGACCAGATACCAGATCTGCACTGTAGAATAACAACTATGTACAAGCCTTGTTAAGGCATTCAGATACATACTTACAATGTATTCCATTTTTACACAGGATACCCCAACCCTTCCTCTCCTTTCATGTACAGCATATCACTCTTGACTGTTTATGTACTTTGGCACATTAACCATACAGTAGGAGGAGTTTTCCCTATAGCTGAGTCCTTCTGATTCAGGAAGCTACAGCAGCACACTAATGGTGATTTGCTATAAAGCTCAGGAACAGTTTTTGCTGAAAACATAGTTAAAGGGTAATTTAGTGGCTTGCTTCATGGAATTTTCTGAGGATTCTTTGGTCTGAGGAACAACAAGAAACAAGTAAAACTGGACTGAATTGTCCAGAGATTATCATTAAGTTGTTTCTGTCCATAAAAACTAGAAGTGTAGAAGCGGTCAAATCATCAGTTGGCTCACAGAACACCAATACATTATCTTAAACATTGATAAATAATGTGTTTCCCAAAGATCAATTTTGTGCAAAGTAAGAACACTCAGTCCAGTTTTACTTTATACTCCTCAGCTTAGCTCACAGACATGAAACAATCTGATCTCAACATAAAAAGAACACAGATTTAAACCATTTTGCACCCAGTTCATCTCTATAATAGTTTTTGTGCTTGCAGTGGCCACAGCAGTCAGTTACAGTGCAGTATCAGCACTCGGACCTGATACAGACTGCGTGTCTTTCATCAGGGTGCCTGTATGTGTAACCATTTCCAATCTAAAGGCAGAAAAGCATCCTTGTATTCCATCCTGATGATTATATTTCTTAACATGAGAAACAGTCTAGATTACTACAGTTATTCACTATGTCTACTTGTGTTCAGGTTCCTGTCTCAGGAAGATGCTCCTTCAAATGCCTTTTGCGCTTTCTGTGTGTTTTTTTGTGTGTTTTTTCTGTTTAATAAAAGCCGTAACCTCTGTTCATAAATACTTGTGTGGAGTGTGACTGGCGTTAGTTTATAAAGAGTGGTTTGTAGCACCTACTGTTTTCATTGTAGTATCTACCCATCAGGGACGAGCCAACCTTTTGTCACTCTTTGTATTTGTCTTTTTCTTAAGTCTTCTCCTCAGCACTCTCCCTGATCTCATTTGGGGCTGAGTACGCCTGGTTCAAGCTTGGTGCTGCTGCTGCGGCCCCAGCAGCTGGCAGTGATGCTCATGCTGCGCTGTGTTGCTCCTGGGCCGTGGCTGTGAATGCTTTCCAGACGCTCTAGCCGATCACCATCAGACTGGCTCTGTGTGCGTTCCGGTCTGTTGTGGATGCTGCCTGTCGGGGAGCTGGGGGCCGGCTGGGAGGAAATAGTGCGCAGCAGGTGGTTCCTCTTCCTTAGAAAGTCGCTGTTTGCACCTAAGCCGAAGCTGCCTTTGCGTAGCACCATGCGAGCACTGCTGGACTTTGCAGGTCGAGAGCGGTGGTTGTACTCCAGCTGGGACAGATGAGCTGCATATCCCTCTGTGATGAACTGTAGAGAGGACCAGAGCAGATTCTGGTTCAAATTACTGTTTTTCATTATGTTAGATTAACTACTCCCCATGTTATGCATTAAACAATAAAAGAGTACCTGGCACTGATGCTGCAGCTTCTTAGAAGGTCTACCAACAATATATATTTGGGAGGAAGGGAGGCCAATGGCAGTGTAGACTGATATGTCTTTGGTTGATCCATAGCCAGCGAAAATCTTCATGTGAGCCTGATAATGGTAATGAAAAATACCAGAGCTCTTAATGACAGTTACAAAAATGCACATAACTCCCTCCTTATAAACCCCCTTCCCGTCTTTCCATTTTTACCTCGGTAAGGGTCTTAAGGAAGTTGGCCTTGTGTCGGAGAGGATCGTGGACCAGGCCGTCACAGAAGGAGACGATTCCATGGGGGAAGTTGTGTTGAGACAACCAAGCCACAACCCGCTGCTTCTGCATGTCTGGCCGCCCGGTCACATAGATGATCAAATAACCTAAATCCTGCCAGTGTCTGCAATGAGACAAAAACAGAACACAACTAAGACGATGATCAAAGCCACAAACACATAAAAAATCAAGAGAAGAAGAGCAGCTCTGTACCTGACAACATCTACAGCTCCTGCACGCACTTTGGGATCACTGCCCATGATTGACACGCTGGCAGCAAATGACCCGTCGATGCTGAACACCACAAATTCTGTGCCACGTGGAATAACTGTCAGGTAGCTGTCGGCAAATGTGTGGTCACCTCTGGGGAATGTGAAATACAACAGAGTGAAAAACTGGAGAAACACTTATACCCTGCGACATTCGACTTCAGGACACTAAAACACACAAACAAAGTGAGATAAAACAAAAAAATAAACCTGACAAAAACTACAAAGGACATGTTGGCAGGGTTTCTCAAGTCAAAGTATCCAAATCAGTGATGTCTGAAACCGTTACTTTTATTCTCAGCACTTCAACATATATGCTGGGTCAAGTCATGTCAAGTAAGGGCACAGATTGTGTAGAAAACAATATGAGTGACACTACAACTGTTAATCCAGACACTCATCCAGAGCACTTAGATTTAAAATGACAAAAATAATAACTAAAATGTGGCCTTGACCTTTTATCTTCTGTCTCTTTAACAGTTAGGGGATGAAATGTTTTCAAAACCATTCATAAAAAGTATCTGATGATTTGGTGCCTAGACACTATTAATGACATATATGTAAGACAGTGACTCTTAAGGGTCAGGCTCTGGCTCATTAGTAGAGTTGGTCATCACTAAATTGGAAGGTTGGGTGTTTGAGACTTAAGTCCTGCTGTCCACATGTCTAATTGTTGTTGTGCAAGACACTTAGCTAATACTGGTGGGTGCATTTCAGAGCAGCCTCTGTCATCAGTGTATGAATGTGATGTAAATGGCTGAATGTGACGTGCGGTGTAATCATAGACTCAGACCTTAATTTCAGCAGCCACATCAAGACAATTACAAAGTCAGCCTACTATCACCTTAAGAATATATCAAGGATTAAAGGACTTATGTCCCAGCAGGATGCAGAAAAACTTGTCCATGCATTTATCTTTAGCAGACTAGACTACTGTAACGGGGTCTTTACAGGACCCCCTAAAAAGTCCATCAGACGGCAGCAGCTCATACAGAATGCTGCTGCTCGAGTCCTAACAAGGACCAAAAAAATAGACCACATCACTCCAGTTCTTAGATCTCTAAACTGGCTTCCTGTCTGTCAGAGAATAGACTTTAAAATCCTGCTGATGGTTTATAAAGCACTGAATGGTTTAGGCCCAAAATACATAGCTGATCTGCTACTACTTTATGAACCACCTCGACCTCTGAGGTCATCAGGTACTGGTCTGCTTTCAGTCCTGAGAGTCAGAATGAAACACGGTGAAGCAGCGTTTAGTCATTATGCACCACATATCTGGAACACACTCCCTGAAAGCTGTAGGTCTGCTCCAACTCTCACCTCTTTTAAATCAAAGACTAAGACCTTTTTATTTGCCACTGCCTTCCTATCTTAACTTATTCTAACTCATTTTAAATGCAAATTTTAAATTTAATTGTAATATATTTCTAATTTTCCTTTTCTTTTCTGTTTTATTATATTTGTCATTTTAATTGTGCTCTTTTATGCTTGTCTGAATGTTATCAATGCCAATGTAAAGCACATTGAGTTGCCCTCGTGTATGAAATGCGCTATACAAATAAAGCTGCCTTACCTTACCTAATGTAAAAGCACTTTGAGTGGTCAGAAGACGAGAGAAAGCCCTATATTAATACAGTCCATTAAAAGTCTATTTTTAAACCAATGATGACATTATGTAAAACTGGATGGAGATTTTTGGGACACTTCACATTAAACTGCAAAGTGTTTGCCTGCTTCTGCTGTTGTGCACACTTTCACACTAACATAAGTCTTGTACTGAACCGAGTAAATGTTGTTAGCTCAACCTGTGCTCCTTCCAGCTATTTCAATCTAGAATGTCTGCTGTGAAAATGTTTTACTAAAACAGCTCAAACAAATCTGACCTGACAACCATTTTGACAGGGTAAACCCCGATGCACAGACGTTTGTCGTCTGGGATGATAAAGGACACGCGGCCGCTGCTGTTGGTCACCTCTGTGTTGAAGTAGACCCACTCTCCTGATGGAGGCTGGGTCATTATATGGAGATCAACCTGCAGAAAGCAGTTTGTTTAGTGAGAAGTAATAAGACCGGCATGACTGACATCAGTCTGATGAAAAAGAAGAATTCACCTTCTCCCCGGCCAGAGTGACCATGTCCAGGGGGCCGTACATGAAACGTCCTGTCACCACCTGCTGGGAGTCTTCGGTGAACACAGCATCATTTACTCGATGGTTGGCTGTCACATTCTATCAGTGGAGGGCGAGAAAAATGCATGCTCAAGGCAGTTTTGTCCACTCAATAGAGAAAACACAAGCAAGAATATTTTTATTCATTATTTCACTAGGATTTTTTTGGTTTTATATCAGTGTAATGATATTGCATCTGTGAGAAAAAATGTCACAGACAATGAGGGAAATGAGGATAGTTGAATTCTTCAGTCATCTGGCACTTGATTCTTTTTATGCCTACCCTAATCTTCACATGTGTTCTCTTGCGGAGCCACTTCTCTCGAGGTTTGGAGGGGGTGAATTCAGATACTTCTTTCCCATCAAGCTCTAGGATGCTTGAGTTTTCATGCCTCATGACCTGAAGGACATATTTCAGATTCTGAAGCTGGTCACATACTAACAGGCCATAAACAGTGGCAGGTATTCTAATGTTGACTCACCTGTCTTAAGAGAAAAGACACAACATCCGTGGACTCCCAGTATGATGCATGGAAGAGATGTGGTAAAGCCACTGTGGGGAAAGCTGTCAGAGCATCGGGGCAGTATAGGGCAAAGTCCAGCCGCTTTGTTCCCCACCAGCGGGCTGCAACTATGATTGGTGATGGTGCAGATAGATAAGGTGGAAATGTAAGAATCAGTGTGATGAATGTGACGCTACGCAAAAGGTGCAACACTTCTGAAGCTAAAGCAAAAAGACGATATCAGTCGTAAACATAGACTGTATAAAATAAACCACAAGTCGTAAACCACAAGCATCACAGACCCCAGCGGCTCTTCAGCTGAAAAGAGGAAACCAGGAGTTATGATTAATAGCTGAAATTCAAGAATAGAATAGAGAGAGGAGTAAGACCTGATGCCTGATTTGATCAGCAATCAAAGATGGTTATTCATGTTAGTGTGGGTATTATCAATCAGCAGTGTCAATTATTTCCTTGAACCCTTGTGAAGTAAACATAGAAAGAATATAAGTAAAGGGAAGGAAAAGGAGCTTTCTTGGAGAGCAGCGCACATTCAAGGATTTGAAACAAAAAAGTGAAGCTTTGCTGAGTTTTCAGAGGTCCCCTGACTTAGAAAAAATACCTTGGTCCACTTCAGCCTGGGAGTCCAGTGAGACTAGATCAGATATAGCAGTGTCCAGCCCGGCTGACGGGCAATTCTCATACGGGACAATGGGACCGAAACCTTCACTGGTCTCACTATCCAGCTCAGCCTCTAAGTCAACATCTGGAGATCCTGCAGCCTGGTCAGTGCCTGCTTTCTTACGAGACTTTGGAGGACTTTTCAGGGAGAATTTGCTTTGTGATGAGAGTGCAAGTTGGGATAAGAGGCTGAACTTTTTGGATTGGTTAATTTGGTATGATTTGGCTAAACGGGACAAAGAGAAAAAAAAGAAACATAAAACAAAGACATGTTGGTATGTGAACATTTGTGACATTTTACACAGTTTGTAGATTTCTATTGGGAAGTGTCAAGTGTCAGTAATAAAGCCTTGAACAGAGCTGTCAAAGCTGAAAAGAAAATGTTGTTAGTACAGTTTGAGACAGCAGAGCAGGGTATCACCGGTGTTGCTTAAGAGAAAAACTGCCATTATTACTTCTGGATCCCCAGGGTCGTACTGTAGGTGCAGTGTGCAGAATAATAATGTGAGGTACAATCAAATGCTCTGGTTACAGATGTGAAATTGGGAGCAAGGGAGGGGAGGCATTGAAAGACAATTTGACATAAAACACAACAGAATACAGTTCATCTGAGCAAACATTGCAGTAGGGAGCGTGGACAATGCAGGAATGGCTGAAGGAGGCAGGTGTTACATGCATTGCAACATCAGATAAATGCAGCACTCGTTCATTGCATTTACATTGAGACAGTGGATAAGAGTAAGACAGACAGTGGAACGTGGCGCTAAACTTGCTCTTCTTCGGGGGCCTATTCAACAAGAGTATGGAGGAAACCCTTTGCATGACAGTCTGGTTAAAATGCAGGTGCTCAACCGGGGTAAGCAGAAGTAAAAAGGAGTAGCGTATTCTTGTCTTTCCGGCTGGGTAGATTGCTGGAGTGTAGGATGTGTGTAGAGTCAGAGTAACGGGGTTCAGAAAAGGAAAGGAACAGATTTAGGAGAGACAGAAACAAAGAGAAGACTGAGAGAAAGAGGGAAAATAAATAGATGAATGTTTGAGTGAGTGGAGGGAAGAGAGAGAGAGACGCTCGTTGGTATCAAGGACACTTACTGTTGGCTATGTTGGTGGCAGTGTAACTGTCTGCCATTCCTGAGACCTGGCTGGCAATGCTGACCTCACTGGCCCTCCGCTGGCCCCGGGAGAAGGGGCCCGTTACGGGGGATGAGGGGTACGAACTGTCCATGAAGACACCACCATGAGACTGAACAACATCCGCTATTGAGCCGAAACAAGGAGATCCCATTAGACAGAGACACAGGTAAGGGGCACTCACAGTGATGGGTGGGTGGGTGGGTGGGTAAAGTGGGTTAGGGTGGCAGGGGAGAGGTATGACGGCAGACACCGTGGTTTCAGAGGATATGTGAAACCAAAAGCAAGGCCGCAAAGTCAGATTTCTGTTGTGGAAACACAGGGTGTATGAGTACATAAAACACTTAGTGGATGTCAAATCACAAATGTCCACATCTGTTAGTCATACTCACGTGTTAGCATTCTTATGAAGGTGATTGTTTTTTTATAGCAAAGTAAATCATGTCAGACTCCTAATTCTTTGTGGACAGAGACACATTTGCTTTAGATCTTACAAAATTAGATGACCCCTGACCCTTATCACAAAGAAAACACAGCAACAGTTTATATACCCCGAAAACACACCACCACAAATAGCACAATCATCACAGTAAAACTTCTCTGGGATTAAAACGAGCAATCTATTACATCTATCTCTTATAGAGATGACAAGGACACACTCGAATCTGGCTTTAAAACCACAGCACAAACACAAATGCTTCAGTCCTTTAAACACTGTATGTGACATGTATGTGATGGAAACATCCAAATGTTATACCACAGGATATGCACATCAGATTTTCCAAAGTATTTCCATGGCAAGTTGTTGAAATAATGCTTAATGCTTATCCAGAAAATTTGGATAAAAGAAAAGATGCTACAAATAAAGATAAATGAGATGCATTTTAATTAATCGGATATGACAACAGCCCCTTGACTCTTGAAACATCAGCGATGGGAATACTCGGAAACAACGCAAGAGGAAAGGAAGGTATAAATCTGAACAGAAATAAAGATAGGACAAACAAACAAAGGAATCACAGGACAGATGAAAGTGAATGGAGAGGCTACACACACTCCATAGTGGCTTTGAGGAAGCCCTCTTGCCAGTTTAGCACAGGCACAGGGATGCAGGTCTCACTGATGGTCTCCTGACAGCGAAAGGACAGGGGAGGCCCGCTGTCAAGCAGCAGCTGAGCGTTGCTCTGGACTGTCTCCACTACAGAGGGGGGTTTTGGAGGGGCAGAAGGGGGCAGAGGTCAGGGGGTTGTGGAGGTAGAGAGTCAAGTATGCAGGTATGGGAACAAGAGGCCGAGAGAGGAAGAAAGATAGAAGGAAAGACAAGGAAGACACAAAAACATATGAAGCAAGAACAACTGAAGGGGAGTCAAGAAAGCAGAGTCAAGCCCTTAGTGGAGCCCAGGATCTAAGGAAGTGACTAACCTGGAGTCTGATAAGTCATTCAACCTTCCACTCTTTCTTAACTGAATAATTTTCATTAATTTCTCTTTAAAACTTCACATGCCCAAAAAAATTATTTCTTACCCCTCCTGTTATGTTGCGAGTCAAATTGACCCATTTTAAAGTTCATCGGAAAAAATTGTTAAAAGTATTATTTCGCATTTCTAATGTCACAGTGGCTGAAAGGCTAGTGGTATTCAGAGGTTCCTTCCATCTTAGGTAATATCTGCCTTCCCAGCTAAATACAGCATAAAAGTCAGGGCAGCATGTGACAGATGAGGTGTTTCGTGTTAATTTATCAACATCACTACATGAAAAAATGTAGATCTAAATTTAAAATAAAATAAACAAAAATCTGAGTCATGTAAAGCTATTGTATTTATATTTAGGGCTTTTCAATGTACATTAAATCAAGTTTTAACATTGAATTTAAGAACAACATTGCACTAAATATTAATTCAAATGTATAGTAATGGAGTTAATAATAAGATTTAAAAAATGTTCTGACAGTTTTGGATAATTAAATATGCCCCGGGTCAAGTTGACCCACGAACATTATTGCTGTCCCTAAGAAACGAACATAACAGGAGGGTTAAGGCAAACCTTGAGGATATTCACTGACAGCTCATTTAATGAAAGCAATCACTTTAAAGACAAATCAAAACCCTGGCTTGAAGTCTTTCAGTAATGTCTTAATGCTTGTCTAGCTTATCATCGCTCTTAAACACACTCTGTTTAAAAGAGATCATCTTATTTGACTTAATTAAAAAAAAAAACTCCACTCATTTGTTCTGTTACCAATTTCTACTTGCTCCTGGTAAATCATTGACAGAACAGTGCAGGCTGAGATACTAAGGGTTACTCCACTATAATGACCAGTCCAAACAAATACAACCAGCAGGACTACAACCACATTCAGATGAATTAACTGCTTCACAAAAGACGTGGAAGCACAAACAGCAGAAAAATGTTTCATTTTTCTTTGGGGCAATGTTTAGTCAATAAAGGGACTCGCACTTTGCTCCAGAAAAACAGTTTCAAAGCATGTTCTGTCCAAAGCATGCACAAGTGTGAAACAGGACAGTGGGTAAGTATCTGTGTCCTAAGTTTCAGCTGATGTGATCTAATGTTAAAAGGAGAAATCAAACAGCCCTTTTATCACAAAGAGTTCTGCATTTGTGTCTGTGCACGTGAATTCCAGTCTTAGCTACAGAAATAATTTTAAACTGTTACTAATGATAGGATACCAACTGAACAGTTCATGAGTTTTTACTACATCGTCCGTGAATAGGGCTCACCCAGTAGGGCAGAGTTTCCATCTCCCAGGGGAAACCGTTGGTAACGGGGTACATTGAATGGAGGCAGAAGGTGAAATTTCCTCTCCAACAGAGGCTCCAGGCGGGAGGCTGAAGGATCAGCGGGGTGGAACAGGTTATAAACCTGCTGACAGGCAGGCCGCAGCTGGGCCACTAGGGGGAGAAATCAAACCAAAGATGTTATAGATGATGGAGAGAATCCATGGACTCCTCCCCCCGGATGGGAGAGATGTTGAACAATAATTTCCTGAAATACTGACTTGCAGAATGAAGTTCACTTCAATCTAATTACAGTGAGATGCAGTTATCCTTTTTCATGATGAAATAGAACTTTGTGGGTATGCCTTCTAAAGGTCACGTTGCTAAATTGTGCATCTAACAAGAGGTAAAATGTTTTCACTTTAACAGGGAGATCATTTGGCACTTTTACATGTACAATATTCTAAATACAGAATAAATTATCTTTACCAGCATTTTAAGAGCAGGAAATCTCTCCTAAAAAATCAGCTCACCATCCAGCACAGGAATCACGGTTTTCCTCAGGGCAAGCACCAATCCTAGTGGAGAGCCAAAGAGGAAGAAGTCGGACACCTCAAAGTCAAACTTCCCGAGGGAGCTTCCATCCAGCATCGTGCTGCTGCTCGATCTGCGTGAGGCTGAGTCGTTCCGTAAGACACTGGAGTGTAAGCTGGAAGGACATTACAAAGTCATTTCCTAGTGTGGACTTAAAATAAATCACAGTGACAGTCATAAAACAAGGATTGAGTTCTTCATACATCTCCCAGATTGCGATTTTTTCATCCTCCTAGACTCCACATACCTGGTCAAAAAGGCCTGGTGTTGTTTTATTGTGTCCAATTCGTAGGTGGAGGAGTCGCTTCTTTTGCGTGGCAGTTGTTTCTTGCTGTCATCAGCTGCTCCCGCACGAGGAATGTCAATATTACTACGGCTGAGGTGACGGCTGCCCTCCAGTGTTGGAGAAGCTGAACCATGCCCGCTGTTGACAATGATGCCAGGTGAGAGAAGGTCCTGGTCCTGCACGAAAGACATATGATATCAAACAAATTGTGTACAGAACTTGAGAGTCAAAATGTCTCGGTATGATGTAGAGAGAAGGTTTGCATAGCACTTATTAAAGCTGCAGGACATATGTTTTCAGATGGATTGAATAAATGATCAGAGGTTGAAGTGGTAGATTTTTTATACCTTTTTCTTTGATTAGTTCAGAAATATTCTGATGGATGTACTAAGTGCTCTAAAGGTTTATTTCTTACCTGCACACTGACCACGCTGCCTCTGCGACTGCTGTTCTGGCTTTCATTAACTGTCTGATTGCTACTGCAAAGTGCATCAAATCCTAAGATTCCTCCCACACAGTCTCCAATGACGCAAACCTAAAGAGGACAACATCCACAGAAAACATTGTTAAACCAGTATAGTGAGATGTCAGACTTCAGGATTAAATGATAAATCTACACATCTGCTGTCCTAACATATTTAAATAACAAAAAGGGAATCTGCAAAAACAACTGTTCTGAAAATAAGACAAAAGGAATATTAAACTATTTAAAGGTTGAATGCAACATTTTTTTCTTATTTGACTGTGATGTGTATTCATAATTTGTAGGGGCCATAATGTTGTTTTTTTCATGTCTTATTTGTTAACCATCTTATTATTTCCTTTTATGGTTGACTTCATTTCCGGTTTGTGGTTCATGGGTGGGGTTTACGTTTTATTTACCGGTTCAGTTGGGTGGCAGGAGGCACACAAAGAGGGTGAGTGGACTTGAATATTTTTTGTTGACCGCCAGTGCCACCGTCATCGTCATTATCATTGTTTATTTAGATCTTTTTTGGTATTCAATTACTTTAAGTGTTTTCGTTCATAAATAGAAAACTTTCCTTGGACTTGAATTTATTGCAAGACGTGTTACAAATATGAGCCCACTTTGGCTATGTTCACACTGCAGGCAAAAGTGTCCCAAATCCGATTTTTTGGGGGGTCAAGTGACCTGGTCAGATTTTTTAGGGGCAGCGTGAACACTCAAATCTGGCCCAGATCAGATTTTTTCAAATCAGATTTAGACCACTTTCATATGTGGTTCTGAATCAGATACAGATCTGATTTTTTTCAATGCGACCTCAGTGTGAATGGCCAAGGTGGATTTTAGCACCGATGGAGCTAGTCAATGGAGGGACAGCAAGGTCTTGGACCTTATAAATATATGGGGTGACACTTCCATACAAGCAAAGCTTGAGGGTTCATACCGTAACCGGTCTGAAAGAACTTGCTGAACGGGGATACAGAAGAACATGGCTGCAGTGATGAAAAATAAATGAAAATGCTGACTTCCTCCATGTTTACGTTTGAGAAACAGCTGCATGTGACGTCATTGTTACTTTTCTTTTGCACATGCAACTCAGTGCGGAGCCGCAAACAGTTTACACTGGAATCAGATACAGGTCACATTATAGATGGTAATGTGAACAGGCAAACAAAAAATCAGATCTGAGCAAAAAATCGGAATTGAGCATTAAGCCTTGTAGTGTGAACTTAGCCTTAGTCTCTGTGGCACCTTTCAATCTTAGCCGCTTCATAATTAAAGAGTCTTCAAAAATGAAATGACACCTCTGCTGTCACACTGTACACGAGCAGCATGTATGAACAAACACACCATGTTGACACTTAATAAGTCTGTACACACTGTGTGCACATTATACAAACAGTGTGTGTGTGCACAATGTGAATACATTCTGGAGAAAAATAATGAAAACACAGAACCCATGACGTAATGGTACATTACAGGAAAAATAAACAACATGGGTATAAAAGATTGGACTGTGCTGATAGGAAACCGACCTGGCCGGAGAAAGCCGCCCCATCCAGAGACTTAATAAAGTCTGTGTACACCTGGTTGGACCTGACAATGACAGTTGCTATGGCTTCCTGGTACTGTGGCGCAGAGGTGGCAAGGAGGGGGAGGGCTGCCAGGGGGATGTGGTCCTGACTGCTGGACAAACAGCCCTCATCGTAGCTGTATGGGCTCAGGCTGTGTGAAAAAAACGCAAAAGAAAAAAATGTAATTATACACATATCTCAAAAGATCAAGGCCATAGAGGAGAGTGAGGTAATAAAGAACATGAAAATAGAGAGAGCAGGGTCTGTCACGAGGAGCACCTGGACCTTTTCCATTAAAAGCAAACAGCACTGACTGTCAACAAACAGTGAACCTTCAATCATCATACTCAGTGTTTTTGTGGCGTGCAGAAAAATGTGTGCAAGTGCGTCCTCTCACTTGGACACCAGGGAGAAGGCCTCGGCACAGATGGCAGGGCACGGTACCAAGCGGATGGCGATGCGTCCCAGTGCAGCGGGGTAGTGAACACGCATGACTGTGTCAAAAACCGCGCTGATGGTGTTGACGTCGGCCTGCTTGCTGTTCTGGTCCCCTCCGCCTGTATCTAGGATGTTCCCTCCATGCAGAACCAAAATCAGCACATGGATCTTTGAGGGTTGCAGACACTGCTGGGATGAGCTCTCCTGAGAACAGAGTATGAAAAGGATAATGGATGAGAAACAGCTCTTGCAGAATGTTCTTGCAGAATTAGAAATGTACCATTAAAAACATAATTTATCAGCATGGACAAAGACAACATGCTTCAACAATTCCTTAGCTATCATGCATGAAATTAGTTGTGTTGTGTTTTGAGCTGCAAGTCACATTTGTGTCCACCTTTTCAAAACTGGACCACAAAACAAAATGTTTGAACAATCAGAGAGGGGCGGAGAACCATGAAGGGAAACAGAACAGAGCAAACCTACACTACACCTGGACACCTGTTCAACCAAACAGCAAACGATGGTAATGCTTCCTGTGGACAACAAATGTAACATCATAGTCTGCAGGTTTTCATGAACACTCAATATCACAGCTGCAGGTACACTGAGTTGAACAGAGGGTGGTGAGGTCGAGGACACATGTTTTGGGTTTGGGCAACGATGGGGAAAAACAGGGGCGGAGGCGAGTAAGTACTGGGTTTGTTCAGAGGGATCTGGGATCTCTGTGGAGCCACTTAGGCCCACAATGCACTGGGGCGAAAAAATGTTGACTTACTGACTGGTGCCTGGTTACCGTGATGGTGGGAATGGGAGAGCTATCAGCTTGGCCGCTAACAGAGCCACGCATCTGAATACAAGAGGACAGAGAGGCTCAGGGATGAACAGCCTTTCTGTTATCTTCCAAACTACAGGAAATTTCTCAGCTTGGAAAAAACAAGATCAACAGAAGCCCTTGAGTCCTGGGAGGCTTTTCCTGTAGACTGCACTGCAGAAATATTTATGTCACATGATTCTGTACAAGAGAAGTTCAGTTAGGATTGTGTTTTTTTTTTAACACACACTCGATGTTGGACACACATACCTCATCTAGCCTGTCCTCACTTGCAGCTCTTTCATAGTCTACGGTCATTTCTTTGAACAGCTCACCTGTAAACACACACACAAAAGTACTATTAGCATCAAGTAGTGAGGCAGAGTAAGGGTCCATACTGTCTGTAATGAAGTGCTCATGATGTTCTTTTACCAGGAGTTTCGTCTGCGTCTGCAGCTTCAATCTTGTCCATGAGGTCGTTGGAGTTCCACTTGGCGATTTCCTTCGGGTGGACCTCCTCGCTATCTGAGAAATCCTCTGCAGGGTCAACAAACAACAAATGTCCAGTCAACTGAAGGATATGGGTCACTCAGGGTGGAAAAATATAAGACCACTTGTTTTATATCGAAGACAGCCTGAAACAGTTTGATGTGGAGCATCACAAACTGTGTGCATCAAAAGCACATGATGATGGGTGTTTAGTTGTGAATAATGTAACCTTTGTGTTCATGTATGTCTGGTATGTTAAAGTTAGGTTTTATCCTCAAATAATACGCACATATGAGCAAGAGGAGAGTCAACAATGACTGTGATTTTCAATGATGGAAAAGGCTACTTAGTCATTAAGCTCTAAAAGTTTGATTTTTTATAATGATACTAATATACCTGTGAACATGTTATCCATTTACTGGCATTAACCTAAAATATGATTGGTTTCAAAATAAGGTTCAAGTTTTAAAGAGGAATGTCCCTTTTAGCCAGCTTTTTTTTTCTTGTAGCACCTTTATTTCTTTTTAGCTATTTGAAAATCTGATATAAATTTACACAAATAATAAAAATTAAATAATGCAACCCATGTGAAGCAATGGAAATTAATGTATTACTTTGACTTGTTTTGCAAGTCAAAATGACAGGAGGTTGCAGCCAGGTTCATAGAAACACAAACACTGGGCAAGAGCATATAAACTAAGTTTCTGTCAGATTGTGTTCTGCACATATTTATAACAGGGGCCTTTTTAAATGTATGTTGTCAGCTGCCTCCTTTTCTTTACTTCAGCAGAATTGGTACTGTGGCACTAGTCTTATAAGACAGCTTCTTTGTGCACAACGAGCCATAGATTGAAAACAAAAAGTTATAATCCTTGGTAAAAAAAAAAAAGACACACTGAATGTGATTTATTGATGGCCTCTTTCATTTGTCATTAAACATCAAAAGCAACCTGAACAAAGTCAGTGTGTTTCCAAATGTAATCCTCATTTGTGGGGACAAGGACACACTTAATTCATACACACACTGTATCTCAAATTTCCTTGATAAACCAACCTTTCTCATTCACCGTAATTAAATAGCTGCTAATTTAATTTGCTGGTGTGCAATGTAAGACCATGAGTAAATCATTGTTGTACTGAGTCACTCACTGAGACACATTTGGGTACACTATGTATGAAAGTGTGGTCATGAGTTTCTTCAGTTCATTTGATTAAATGTGGTGTGCTTATACGTCAGTTTACCAGCATGCTTTTATTATTTCATACCAACATGAATGAAACATGAATACAGCAAAACACAATAACATAAAAATACAACTTCATCTACTGATTGCATACCAGTGACTCAAAACAACATGAGCCAAACTTTAAACTTTAAACAAACTAATAACAACGGTAATCACAGCTACCTGAGTATCAGTATCATGACAGCAAGATTTTTATTTGTGTTTCAATATCATTACAAAATGAAGTGTCTGTGTTTGTGTGTTTGTGTTTGTGTGTGTGTGTGTGTGTGTGTGTGTGTGTGTGTGTGTGTGTGTGTGTGTGTGTGTGTGTGTGTGTGTGTGTATATAAATGATGATGTAGGACAGAGAGTATGTTGGTGACAGGGACTGTTGGTCAGAGGTGATTGTGATTCTGAACCGGACATCAGAATGAAACACTTGGCCTGTGTCCTCGGCCAACCTCCAGCAGAAAGCATGGGTGTTGCACCACACCCACCTATTTCAACTCCAGTCCCAAAGCATGCTGGGTATCTGGGAAGCTTAAGAACTGATCTGTGGTTAAAGAGATGCATGCAGAGTCAGGAGGAAGGGAGCAGGAAGTTTAAAAAAAAAAACTGAGCACAATACACACTTTTATTGGCGTTACTATCAAAATCAAAACTGTGGTTACCATGAGCGTCGAAGAACTCCTCATCAGAGCTGTCTTCTGAGTCTCGCGCTATGCTCTGCATCCTCCACTCTGAGAGGCTATGACGTGATGGACTCACTGAAACACCGCACAAGAACAAGAGATACACTGTTATTTTGGGACATGTGTTTCAGCCTCTCTCGTTCTCTTTTTAACACACACACTCTATGACAAAGAAATATTGCACAATTTCCCCCAGCCCACACACACACGGTGTTATATAAACATGCAACAGTCTCAGTGGTGCATTGCTTCATCACAGATGGACTGCTTGGTGATCCATCAGGGGGTTGTGTGAAAAGTGAGGGCCAACAGATAAGCTACAAGCACACTGGCATCCAAATGCCAGCTGAGGAAATATAAATACTAAAAGCAGGCCTTGTCAAGCATGTGTCTTCAGTCTGTGACTTATATATAATTAGTTGGAGGGGGTGGAGGGGTCACTCTAAAAAGGAAGGCTGGAGGGATGTAGGGTACAGCTGTAACTGTCAGTGCACACAGGGAACCAGCATTGGTAGAGGGGAGGGTCACAGTGAAGAGCGTCAGCCTCCCGTGGTCTGTGATGTCAGCACTGATGCTAAAAATAGCTCTAGAGAAAAAACCACAGGGGGGAGTTACAGGGGTGAGACGAGGCACACTGGATGGGACTCAGGGTCCAGGTGGCAGCTACAGTGAGTACTGCCTTGAGGTAGGGGTGACACTGGAGATGGGTGTGTTTGGACATGTGGTTTGTGATGTCGCAGCTGCTGCTAAAAATAACCCAGGTAAGATCCACAGAGTTGCAGGGGTGAGACGAGGTAAGTTGGATGGTATTGCATTATGTAGGTCTGAGCAGAAACTCCAGACAGAGTGTGGCACAACAGCGTATATGCATACTAAAAACCTGCTCTGGAGGTGTTTGACTTCATTAATACCAATCCAACAGAGTGAGCTTAAAGCCCTTGAGTACACCGGAAAAATAAACTCTCCTTGTAGAAGATGTTATCCGTTGTAATGTAAAGCACTTCCATCAAGATGAAGTCAAGAGCCTGGACAACAATGTGAAGTAGGTTGTCATTACTGTATTGACTTGAACTGTTAGTATCCTTTAATAGCATAGACATTTTTGGAGGTTATGACAAAAGTTGCCAACTGATGATGATTTACTTTTCTAATTTTGTGCACACTACATCTGCAACTAACAGCATTAAACTTAGTCTTTATCTTGCTCTCTTATCACTCCCATTCATTTAACAGTCCCTGCACTTCTTTATGTAAAAAATGTAACAACAACTCCTTACAGCCACCTTTCAAGCTTGACCATGTTGACATTTTCATTTCCTTGCTTCCAGGACGCCTTGTAAACAACCCCAATGGCTGTTTACCGTAGGAGCAGTTTGACTTAAACCTTAACCTTCAAGATGTAGAGGAGTCAGGTGGCTGACTGAACAAATAGGGCATGATGAAGTGTAAATATAGAGGAGATAATGTGTGATGGAAGGAATATGGCTTAGAGCAAAGCTATCCCAAAAACGGTAAGTAGCTGAGTGAACAAATAATAAACATCGGCTCCTTTGCTAGTCACTCTCATGTAAGGAGGTGACAGAAGTGAACAAGTGCAGATAGTGCCCTCCTCACCTCCTCTCTTGGATGAGCGGGACGATCGGGATGAAGTGGACCACTGCTTGGTCAGCACACCTCGTGGCTGAAGCGTGTCTCCTGCTGAGCTGACGACCACATCCTCAGTCTCGATGGAGCTGATGGCTTCTTTAACCTCCTGTTCTTTGTCTGGAGAAGGAGCTTCTCCATTGGCCTCAGTGGCCTCCTCTGCCTGACAGAACTGGGCCATCTTTGTGGCTAGGGCCAGCTGGGTTTCAAGTTCCAGCTGTCGGATGTCCTCCATAGTCAGACCGTACCACTCATCCTGCCAACACCAGGCCTGCCGGTGGGCTCGCACCATCACCTTTCTAAGACCTGAGATGAGACAATAAGAACTATTACACTCCTGACTCTTAACTTCATAATGATTCTACATTTATGATATGTCTGAAAAATTCCCATCAAAGTATAACGTACTGTGTCATTACATGAAAGCCTCTGTCATCTGGCTGCATACTCACCCACATCATGAATGAAGCGTTCAATTTTAGACTGCATGCCCCAGTACCGAAACTCCACCTTGCAGAGTTTGTAGGCACACATGATGGGGGTCTTCCCTGGGTTATTGTTGTAGTCCTCTATCCAGTCATCCTGCAGAGGACCTCTCTGGGTCTTCATCGACTTGTAGACCCGAGTGTCCTCCTCAACTTTGTATTCATGTGGGGGGATGGGATCTGTCACTATGTCGATTGGGTCTGCCAAAGCACAGATTCAGAAAAATATGATGACAACTGCAGAACCGTGTTGTTTTTTTTAAGCATTTCATGGCAGGTGTTACATACTTTGTGTTTTCAATACTATTTCATGATGTGTTCTCATGTGGGCGAGGTAGTTAAAAACATGTATCAACTTGTGACCAACGGCTAGACATGCTTCAAATAACTGACTTCCAGGCTGACAATCAGGCAGTCAGCCAATGACTTAATTTATGTTTTTCACCCATGTCACTTCATGCCCTAAAACGAATTATTTGTGAATGGCAGCTTTGTACCCTAGAGGCAAATGTGCTACCAACGACAGTAGAAGCATATGCAGTACCATTAAATTACCACAAGTGGGCCTCACCTGCTGCCTACGTTTGAGGACAAACATCAAGACACAACCAGGCTTAACCTACTGATGCTGACCTGTCACTGTAAACAACTCATGCAAGACAGAGTCATAACTCGCTCTATTGGTTCTCTGCTACAAATACACTTTGGAGAATAACCTGCGATGTCAAAATAAGATATTGTGCGGGACTAGAAAAGTGTAAGGAGCCTGATACACATCATTCATTTTAATATTTATGTTAATGGGTATACTGTCTCACCAATGGTCCTCTGTCTCTTATCTGCTGCAGACAGGTTGAAGACGTCCGCCTGGTTGCCTGTGTCAGGCTTGTAGTAGGTCTCAATGTCAATGGAGAACTTCTCCACAAAGGGGCAGGTGTATCTGAAGGAGAAGAGGCAAAGACATTGAACTAAAGAAGGGTACAATATGGTTGACATCTGCCATAAGTGAGAGCCTTACTTGAAATCTGAATTACTCAAGATCAGAACTATTTCATGAAGAGTGACATCACCCTCTCACTATTGAGTATAGAAAAGGTGTGAGCCATGCCCGTCTGTTGCATTCAAAGCAAAGCTGTCACTGGTTGAACAGATGTGTCAACAGGCACTCGCAGTCTATCAATATCCTGACAGTATAGTCAGGGGCACATCTCTTTTCAGCACCTTCATATCTCTGCGTTTGTCAGGCACCACGCAGACAAACACACAGACACTTTGAGAGTGAGGGGCCATCAACATCTAACAGCCTGGGAGTGCTGCTGGCCTCACGCCGATCTGATGCACGGCCCAGTTAGATTGTGACAGCTTGCTCTGAGGTCTTTATTTTCTCTTGGCATTTACCAAGGGACAGCAGCTTGAGCAGGACTTCAGATTGGGCATCAACACACTCGTCACATAGCCTTTTAAAAGTATCACACTGAACATAAGTAGGGTTTGAATTTTTAGCTATGAACTTGTGTCTTCAATTTTGCACACTTTTAAGTTGAAACCATGCGTAAAACATTTCTAAAAACAAATAAATGTGTTTTTTTGGCCAGTCTTGGCAGGGTTTCATGCTCTCTCACTCTTGATGTGAAGAGTTGTGGAGGTGGCCTTTCAGTAGGAGCAAAATCTCACCTGGTGCGGGTGTAAGGGTAGGCGTTCCACGACTCCTCTTCAACCCTCAGCGCTGCTTTGGGCAGGATGGAACGGAACCAGCTGGGAATGTGCATGCCAATGTGATAGACCTTGTGGGTGTACTGGCCCGTCCCACCCGGTCCATCTGTGTAGGGCTTATTCTCTAAGATCTCCACACCACTGCCTTCCCCACAGCTCTCTTCTCTGCTCTTTTTCTGGGAACAATGAAGTAAAATGGTGTGAGTGATCTGCAAGCATGCAAGAGTTCTTCTGTAAAAGGTGTGTTATGTTTAAAAATATGGATACGAACTGACACTAAATCTCAGATAAAGATTTATAAGGATACAGACAGAAACAAATAAACATACACAATGCCTTTTGCAGTTGCAAAAAACTAAAAACCACGCACAAGACCCAACAGCTTCCTGAAAGCTCGGTCAGTCTTGAATTCAAATCAGGAAGCCCAAAACCAGCTCATGGAGCCACACCTTTCCCATATTTACATTCCAGGCGCACACACAGGAAGAGTGGTTGGGTGGAGCTTTTAGATGCAGTTGACTAGACCAACAGCTAGGTGACTCAAAACCTACAAAGACAGGAATGTTTGGCACGGCAAGAGCAGCATAAGATACGATTATGACACCTACAGAGTAGAACCACAGTCCAAGTGCTGACGATACCAAAAACACAGGGAGCAAAGAGCAAGGACCATAAATGTCACAGATTACTCATGTATCTTTTCCATTTATCTTATCAGCAAATGTGATATCTTTCCACATAACTGTCCAAGTATGGAAACTCAATATTATGCACACATAAAAGAGAGACAGATTTCCCTTGTCCAGTGAGGAGATACGTCCCAGACAAGGAAGTGAATCAGTGAAGCTGGGAGGAGGCAGGCATGAGGCGTCCAGAGCTCCGGACCTCATTACCTCTGACAGGTCATTCATTAGCCATCCGCTCTCCTCTCAACAGCCCAGAAACAGCTCCAAGACACAGCACAGATGCCACAGTGCCATCAAACTGACTGTACACACAGCCACCCCACAACACAGGGACTCACTGTTTAAACAAAGTTGATGTGCATGTCAAGTGTGTACACACACTGTAAAAATGTCTGCAGTTGTAAAAACACACATACTTATAAAAAAAAAGTGTCTGCAGAATTTTAGAATTTCAAGCATGTTATGAGTTTTTAAAATTCACCCCAAAAAACACAAAAAAAACCCAGTATGGCATATCTTAAATGTACACGAAGCACTTCCAATTATCCAGATTGATACAGGATAAATGCATTATTATAAGAACTGGTTTCATCTGGGGGGGATACATTTTCTAAATATAGGATATTTTCCTCAGTACACAGATGACCGCACCAAATGTGGGCTATGGATTGTCCCTAATGAGGTTGCTAACAGGTGACGGCAGTCTGCCAAATGCAGTTTCACATCTTCTCTCCCCTGGAGGGACGTGTGATTCTCCCAAGCTCACCAGGAGGAAGATACATAACACAGGCCAGAGCTCAGCTGTGGGGAGTAAGCAAAGTGAAGGTGGACAAAATGCTTAATAAATGTAAACTGAATGTATACGCAAAAGAATGAACAAATGCAGAATGAAACTGTACTTTCTTCATTTGTGTACTGATGAAAACTCTTCTTCTCCATTCTACTCAGAATTCATTTTTTGGCTTAGTAGAAGAAGACAAAGTGCAGCTGTGGCGAGTCTTGCCCTGAGCATCATCACTCCCTCTCTTTTCCCCTCTCTCTCTCTCTCTCTCTCTCTCTCTCTCTCTCTCTCTCTCTCTCATTTCAACAAACAGCCATCAAACCTCTCCTTCACAGAAGCTGACAGGATCAAAGCTTACTGTATGTGTTTAGGTCTGACTTCTCTGACAGGATGAGAGTCACATCCTGCCCTTTTCCTCCTGCTATCAAGTTAGTGAGGCGTGTTTCCTGTTTGAGATGCTGCTTTTCACTTCCCTCCACAGACACAGTTGCTTAGTCAGAACATGAGGGATGTGTGCGAATGAATGAGACACAGTGAGATCCTCTCATATTTCATTTCTTGCACATTCCTTCCGCATTTGCTTTCGTACATTACTGCAAATCCCCTGTGCAGGGATAATAAATTTAAGATATGCCATCAAATAAGAAGATGCTGTAAGAGCAGAGGAGAGGAAGTGAGAGGAGAGTTGGGGTGGGGCATTGCCTGCTGAGGTGCAGATATAGCCACGCTGTCCAAAGGCCCGACTTCATCTATGAGGTTTACAAGAGGAATGGGTGGCAGGCAGGCCTACATGCTGCAGTTGCCCTGGTAACATACAGCGATAAAGAGAGGGTATCTGCAGACACCAACAAAATCTCCTCTGCTTAGAATACAGGTCTCTCTCTTTCTCTCTCATTTATTTCCCTCCCTCCTTTGCAAGCAGCTTCTCTTTTTATCCTCCATTTCCTCTTTTCATTCACTCCCTCTCTTGAACAAAACCTGACCACTGGCACGCCACTGATGTCATGGTTGCTATAGTGACAGAAACCTCACAGCAATGAGGCTGTGCAAAGAGGGTGAGGTCAGGGGGAGAGGTAACTATTGGTCACTAATGGAATTATTCCTATGCTTTGTTTTTACATGCCTTTTAAATGCATGCACGTCTTTTTTTTCTATGTGTAAACCGTCTTGCTCATCTCGTTGCACAATGTCCTGCGTAACTAAATCTACACCAACACTGTAGTTGTGAGTTTCACTTATTCAGTTATGCTCTGCGATACACTGTTCAAAAGGTGCCAAAGAGAACCATCGAGTGTGTAGAAGTGTGGTGCAGTGACTGGTTTGTGCTGTCCTGAAACGTCTGCTTGCTTTGGGGCATGAGGCTGAGTCATGTTCCCAACCAGCGACTGTTCAACTGGATTACCCGTCTGTTTGCTTCTTTAAGGGGGTGGAGAAGAAAAACAACCCAATAACCGACAAGGTTGTAGAGTGACAGGCTTATACTGTTTCAGAGGCATATATATGTTATGGACTATGTGTTCTAATCATCTAATAGTATATCAATTTAAGCAGATAGGATACAGATCTGCCTTAGCAGTTATACAGTGTTTATTCACATACTTTAAAAACACTGTCCTCCACTACTCTTTAACCCTCCTGTTGTGTTGCGGGTCAAATTGACCCTTTTAAAAGTCTACTCTAGGTAATATATGCCTTCCAGACCTGCTAAATACAGCATCAAAATCTGGGCAGCATATGACAGAAGAGTTGTCGTGTGAGTATATCAACATCACTTCATATTATCATCATTGAACCGTGATCTGTGAGAATTAAAGAACACCAGTGAACTAAATCTTGATTTAAATGGCTAGTAATGGAGTTAAAAATGAATGTTTATGGTATCTTTTGGGGTTCTGACACTTTTGGATAATTGAATATGCCCCGGGTCAAAATGACCCAGGAACATTATTGCTGTTCCAGAGAAACGAACATAACAGGAGGGTTAAAGTGCATGGACAAAATCAGAGAGGAACTCTGAACAAAGATACAGCTTGGTTGATAGTATTAATATAATGGATGGTTATTATCCTAGAACAACTCTAACAGTTGTATGGGTGGCCTCTTCATGGGAAGGTAAGCAGCTTGGAGGCATGCTGCGGCTTCATTACGCAGGACCTAAATGTTTAACTTCTCCTATAAAGCTGTTCCCTGGGGGCATCAGTTAAACACTGCAGCTCATGTGCATGTTCATTTATTTAATTATGTATAAACAGTAACATCTAGAGAAACTTGCATGTGTAAATTTACTTGACAGAATAATGAATTTCCAGAAGCTTTCCTACACAGCCAGCACAAAGAAAATAAACTTGTCTGAGCATATTCAGCTGCAGACTTTACTAGCTCCTGCCCTAACAATATTCAACCACCCGTTATGATTTTTGGTTAACCGTTAAAGCTCTCATAAAGTTGCATTTCCACCGTAATACAAAATCAGTAAAGAAGCATTAAACTGAACTAAAAGTCTCAACCCAATCAACAGGCCTGTAACTTCAACCTGCTCTGCAACAAATGTAAAACCTCCTTTGCTACACATTATGTAACCATGCAGCTGAAATCCTAACACAGCTGCTGAATCAGTGCCAAGATCAGCATGTGCAACGAAGGAAGAAAACTCAAGGAGAAAAATGCACCTAAATGTGTACAATGTGTCCACACAGATGTAACTAAATAATGCACAATATTTACCACAGTCTGAGTCACTGTGCTCTCCATGCCTCCTCTGTGTACTGCTGCTCAAAGTGCACCTGGCAGTACCACTGGATTAAATAAATCCTACTTCAAGTACACATATGAAGAGAAAAAATGTTGCCACACAGGATAACTAAAGCTGTATAAATCAGCCTTTCCTGCTCAGAGCTGTAAACCCTTAAGCTCTGATACAGACCCTCAGGCTCCAGCTCAGGGCCCAGTTTGACAAATGAAACTGTCTGACGCGGACAAAGCAGTGTGTCCATCTCCATCACAGCAGTAGGTATGTGCACAGAGTCTGCAAAAAGAGCAGAGTGCCCCCACCCCTCCTCCTGAATAAAAACATGCAGCCTATGACGGGTGAAAACAGCCAGCTTCAGAGAGTTTAAATTGGATAATCTATCAGCACACAAGCTCTCTTTGTTCCGTTTTTCCCCCAGCGTCAGACACCGTGTGACCAATCATTTCATAATTGCGCACACTGTGATAGCCCTGTTGAAAAACTCCCCTTGCGTTAATGTCTCTCCTCTCTCACTGCTCCTTTTTGTCCCCTGGCCTCTGCAATATTTCGCCGTCTTCTGGCAAGTCAGCAGGTGATGATTTGATGGCAGAATATTGCAATGCGACCTCACCTGGATCATATAGAGCTGGGCGATGCGGTACTCCTCCACACTCATGGGCATGGGGATGCGGTACTCCTTGATAAGCATGGTGAATCTTTTGGGAGGGGGGAAAGGGGGATCGGGGAGAAGATTGATAAGGGAAGGGGAAGGAGGAAGGAGGGACAGAGGGAAGGGAGGGGGAGAGGGGACAGGGGAGAGAGCTCCTATATGTGGCTTGTCAAATCAGCAGCTGCAGTCCACATTGATGGCTCCTGTGGGGGATAAGCAAAATAAGCATAAGGTAACATGCAAATAAATCTGAAAATGATTACCTGCAAGAATCCAAAGAGTAAAGTTTGTAAGAATGAAAACATGCTGTTAAGTCTGATGGTGGATCTGGAAATTCAATAGTTCTGAGAACAGGTCTCCATCAAATGTAGATCACTCAAAAGGTAGAAACCAGCTTTGGCAAGGAAGGAAAAGTGTATCAAAAGAAACAGATAACAGTTGCTCTAATTTCAGAACCTGAAAAACTCTTCTCTTAGTATTCATAGATCCATTCTTGTTGCTCAGACGTAAAAGAAAAGGGTAGAGTCGGTAGGTCATTCAGGAAATAAGCTCAATGTAGTCAGAACCAGCATCAGCACTGCGCCTCCATCCAGTGTCTCAGATCCAAGTAAGGCACTTTCCAGGATAAACTTCTCTTCTTATACACAGGCCAAAGCTCAGTGTGTGTGCGCGTGTGTGTGTGTGCGTGCGTGCGTGCATGTGTGTGTGTGTGTGTGTGTTTGTGTGCGTGTTTGTTTGTTTGTGTATGTGTGTGTGTGTGTGTGTGTGTGTGTGTGTGTGTGTGTGTGTGTGTGTGTGTGTGTGTAGTGTGGTGTGTGGGGCGACTGGCCAGCCAGATTCTACTAAGAGCACCCGTGCCTTGCTGACGTTCCCTACACCCACCCTGTTTCTCCCAGCTCTTGGACAGCATCACATGGGGGGCTCACTCAGCATAAGAAGGATTACAGATGAGTGGGGAGTATTACATAACATTGTAAGACCCCCCTGTGCATGATCCAGGTTTCACAAATAGCAGCCTCAGAGTTGCACAAAGCATTGTTTTCAAACCACTGGGCAGATAGGGGTAGGTGTGGGCTATACATAACCAGCGTGTGGGTGGCGTGAGTTGCAGAAATCTGCTTTTGACCGCTGAGAGAAGAACAGCTCTCTAAAGTACAACACAAGATCACGACTGCACAGACTGTCAGCTGGGGTGAGGTGACAAATTCACAGAGGAATATTCAATAAAGAAAAAGAAACGTTTAGTTTAAACAACATGCAACTAAATAATATATAGACAAAGACAAAGAACACTGTGATGAGCTAAATCCCAGGTAATGTTTTCGTAATCTTAAAGTAGATTAGTAGATTTTTGTTTAACACACCTGTTGATCATTTAAAATCAAAAAGTCCAGTCAATGAAGAGAAAGAACGGTCTGTATTTAGGAACAGCTGGTGTAAAAATATAGGAGCAGAGTCACCATGCTCAACACTAACAGTGTCCTGCCACTGTGGGAGGTGCAAATTTGACTAAACATCCTTGTATGAACCCAAATTCACTCTTCCCTGACCTGTGGCAGCAACTCGATCATTCTTTGGCATCATTCTGTTCTCGCCTATAATCACACGAAAGTTCCCACTGCGTCACTTTTCCAGTGAACAAGGCCAGCTTTGGTGAGGCTCATGCAGTTGCCAAGTCTGTAGTTTACCACATATTCTGTGTCCTCACAACCAGGACACATTTCACTAACGAGCATGGACAAAGATACAGCCTGTCAAACTTCTCCACCTGGAGAGAGCAGGTGCTCTCCAACAGACTGGGAGGTGTTCTAGTTAAAACAGGGTTACTTTGTCTTCCATACGTTTTTTAATGTAAAATCCGTGCTCCACACCGAAGAACAATGCATTGACAAAACGGGAGCAGAACACCACATATTGCTGAAAATAACTGCACTCATGGGAGAGGCTGGGATAAAACTAGGCTAGCCTGGAGAGGCCCACAGAAAAGCCTGCGGCTCAGGAGCCTGAGAGGCCTCGATGGTAGCGCCAGGCTTCAGAGGGGGAAGGTCACAGTGATCATCTTTGCTGTCAGTGTGGATAGTAAACAGCATCACAACATACAAGAGGCTTGTGGCAACACACTGAATGATGGTTTCAACTCATACAGCAACAAACTCCACAAGGTCTGAGAATTTCCTCTCTGCCTTTAGAAGTCACTGAGTGTGACAATGAGATACAGGCTGTTTTACTGTCTGATTATCATCACTGTGTGAGTCAAAGTCCAGCCAGCCACCACAAACTGGCAACCCACATAAAAGGAAGTGACACCAAGTATGTAAAGACAGGGATGACAAGATAAACAGATAGAGAGAGGCAGGGAAAATAACAGGCAGCATAACAGAGGGACACTGTACAGTCACAGCACGGCTCTGTCTGACAGGGTGTACTCAGAGCTGAGGATCATGGGGCTGGTATAGATGCTAAGGCATGTGAATTATTTGCAGCATAGCAAGCAGGATTATGACAGTCTTTTCCACTCATTTTTTATTGTTGAAATACACAGTACAGACAAAACAACATGCCGACAATCGCATTTTGTGTATCCAAAATTCAACCATCAACCTACTCAATTAATAGACTGAGCCTGTTTATTTAGACAGAAGATCTTCAAAGTAGGATATCAAATGTGTCCATCACAAGTTGTTTCTGCATCTTAAGGTAACTTATGTAAAAAGCACAGAGGCCAGAGAGTACATGAGATATCATAAGGAGGCTTCCATCACTGGACTACAGTTCTTTTCACTGCAATCAAGCCTGCCAGCCAGACTTGGTGTGTATGCAGGAGAGAAAGGTGACAGTGGTCATTTAGAAAATGTTAACTTCGTAACTCTACCCCACAAACAAAAACACCCGGACATTCCAATACAGCATGTATACAGGAAACAACTCTTCGGAGGGCAAAACTAACAATATGGGCTGGATACAAATCCCATTTAGTGTCTCATTTTTGGAGTAATATAATAATAATATAATCTCTACATTTCAAATGTATATACCGCCGATTTCAGTTTCTAGAAGCGCCGGTGAGTTATTCTCCACATTGTACCCAAGGCTTAGTCTGTTTTGGAACCGCCTTCTATACTAGCAATATACTGATTCGGTCTAAATTCAGCAAGTAGTATGCGAACAAGAGCAAAATCTTCAGTATGCCGAAACTCCCCGGATGTCTACTGATTTAGGAAAATTTCACAGTATGCATCGGATCAGTCTGCCTCGCGTACTGTTTCCCACAATGCACAGTGCTCGTTACACTTTTTCTTTTCTCTTCTTTTTTTGACGGGGGAACTCAGTTTTTAGGTGCTGTGAAAATGATTAAATTCCATATAAACCACTTCCTAACTTTTTAAACCATAAATTGATGCTAAAGCTGCAGTTTCTCTATCAGCTTGGCCATTGTTTAGTTCCGCTTTCCGAAACCGGAAATTCAGTGATGTCTCGCCCAGCGTACTGCAACACAGATCGAACAGAACAGTCATACTACATACTAAATTCAAACGCAGTATGTAGTAGGCAATACCTACTGCCTACTACATTAGTAGGTAGTATGTAGCAGGCCGTTTTGAAAATAGCCTTAGTCTTGCCCAAATTCATACATGTCTTTATCCCTTGCTTTCATTACTGATGAAGGCATGCATTTCTGAGTTCATTCATGATAGATAAATGTTCAGTCATATTTGTTGAAGCTATTGAAAACAAGCTTCTTCAAGAGTAAATCTGTTCTGTCCTTTTTGGGGATTTTTTTGTCAACAAAATGCCAGCAATAAAAATAAAAAGGCCAATCACAGTATCCCACAACCTAGGCTCATCCACATATTTGTTTTGCTCAGTCTAAACACAAGGTACTCTTGTTTTACAGTCATATAAATCAGGAAAAGCAATAGATCCTCACATATGGAAAGAGCAACCAGGAGATGTGTCACATTTTTCCTTCATAATGATTCATATGCAGGAAAATAAACTAATTATGATTTAATGTTGAGTTGCTCTCTAGTAAATATGAAGCTGTTATGTAAAGTTACATGTTGTACAGGAAATTATACAGCAATATTATTCCATTCATTTGGATTGGATTCTAACTGGTGTAAATGATGATTTTCGTTCACAATCAGCTGTTTAAGAACCACAGAACTGTATTCAATTGCTCCTTTTTCAAATATTATTCAGTTTAACAAAAATGGCTTCTGCTATGATTTATATATTGTCTCTATTAATTTAATAATTCATTGAATTATTGTAAAGCCCTTTTGACATACTGATTTATCGAAATATGTCCCTCTCCAGCTTATCTGAGAAACACCACAAGTGGCACAAACAAAAAAGTACTTGTTACCAGTGGCGGTTCTGGGGAGGATCCAACAAGGGCCAGTGCCCCTTTAAAACTGAACCTGGACCCCCTGTGGCCCCCCCTCCACACCAAACAAATATTATACTATAAAAAAAGCTTCGGTATTGCGTCGATGTTACAGGCAGAACACATGCGTGTGGCACTTGGTTCCAGTCCCTTAGAACACTAAGGGACTCATGTTGAGTGTAAACAGCCAAACAGCTGCTGTTAGTCTGCATTTTGATATAGTACACAGTAGTATATATGTCTAGTATATATAGGGATGCACTGATGTTTTGCCAGTTTGTTCTCAACCAGTCCTCACCCTTCTCAGTCTCTTTTGTCAGAGTTGAATGTGTCCCTCTGACAACAGCCTTGGCCCCAGCCTGGCCCCCCTAGTAAAATTGGTTTAGAACCGCCACTGATTGTTACATGTTTTGTCTCTGTTAATTGCTGCTAACAGTTTGGGATGCGGACACTTATGCGTAATACAATTATTGTGGCTCTGACTAGGATTTAGGACCTCATAGCTTCTTGTTTAATAACACACTTCAGCTTAATGACACCCTCTAAATTAGCTGTTCTGCAGATGCAATCCCAAGGTCTATGCTACTCCAGTTTTCTAAAAACAGACCTGTCCCTAAAATGCTTCGCGCCCCTGGTGGTCTAAGCCCTGTGTCTCTACGACTTTTTCCACGATGACCAATGCAGATGCTGGGCACAGTGCGGGCCCTGTAATGCATGATCCACCAGCAGCCATGAGAGAGTACTGGCACCATGCTTGACCCAGAAAAAAGCACTCTCACACACACAGCTTAAAAATAGCCTGGTCACAATAATCCTAGCATACGCAAGCAGAGTGCCTGACGTTGTTTGTTCAGAGAATATGCTCATTCCCTTCTAAAAATACAGTCTCTGCTCCCCTCTAGGCAGTGACGCAATAGCAGCACACCCCAGTGCACAGCGCTTATCACACAGCAGCCTCAGATGTTCCAGCTCCCGTTTCCACAAAACCGAAGCCAGTGATAGCTACAAAATAATTTGAGTAGAGCTGTGATTTGTACCTCTGCCTCACATCTTTCTTAGCCTGTTAAACAGGTTACCACCTGTGGCAAGACAGAGCACCCTGAGGTTTATAATTACACCTTATCTATGACTCTTGAAGATACAAACAATCGGGGGTCCAACACAATCCTTTCGGTCATGAAAAGTACATTTCTGTTAATATTGATATTCATTCTTTCATCTTTTTTGAAATAGAAACAAGACAGATGCAGCAACTAAAGCTTCTTTTGAAGCAGGTCTGAAATTCTTCATCAGAGTGAGTCTAATGGAACTTTCCACATAGCATGATACCTTTTAATACCAGAGCAGCCAGAGGAAAGTCTACCTGTAAAACACATCTGTGTGACTCTGAAAGCTGGCATAAACAAACAGTCAAAGCAGTGCCCATCTGCTCACCTTAAAAAAAGGACAAGTGTCTAATCTAATGGATGAAACCCAAAGCAAAGGCCCAATGTAACAGACAGGCGCCTCTTGCTTCTACACACAGACCTTAAATGCACCTTACACTCTGAGATCCATTTTCCTTGCCACCCAAGGCTGTCCTGTACCACAATAATAGAAAGTGGTATTACTAACTCTGTCAGGATGTGCAACATATAGCTCAAGGTTGGAAGCTACAAGTCCAGCAGACAGGTTGACCACAGGACAGAGAGCAGCAGCTGGGCCCTGCTGTCGACACAAAGCAGAAAAGCGAGAGGGAGGTGTTGGCTCACAGGAGGCCTTTTCCCCAAAGGCCACAATGGTGTTGCCCCTTTAAATTTAGCTCTTTTTTAGAGAGCACCACTACGAGGTGGAGCAAAAGAGGAGGTGGTGAATCCCAGAGGATTGGGGGGGGGTTCCCTCATGACTTACTCGAGGTCGGGCCCCCTTTAAATTACAAGTGGAAAATGTTAGCTCTCAGACTGCCTAAGATACAAGAGATCAGTTTCACACGGCGTTGCCTTGACACTGCAGAGACAACTCCAGCTATGACAACCACTGCAAACACTGCCTGTGACAAGAATCCTTGATTGAGTTGATGGGCTTATGGGCCAATCCAGTTAAAATGTCAAAAGGCTTAAGACAGTGCTGTCTGGGCTGGTGTGTGTGCACACTGTGGCCAGAGTGAAGGGAGTTACCATCTTTCAGTGATAGCCAAAGAGAGCTATGAAGATGTTTCCAAACAAAATGTAGACCGATTTCACCTCTCTGTCCCGTTCAGTTGGCAAGGGTAAATATGAAGCTTCATTAATAAGTGGTATACCTGAGATAACAATAAACTAGGTAGCACAGATGAGATAACTGAATTACGAAGCGGCAACATCCGGTCTCAAACTATGAAGCCCATGCGGAAGTGTTATAAACTGCAATTTATCGAGAATCAGCTTGAGGCTGGCTGCAGAAACACCGGAAACCACATCAGCATTTGCAGCATTAATAAACATGTTTACAGCCTGGTTCAGAAAACGTCATGGCTCTACGTCGTTAATTTCTCTATCGGCACACACTGTACGGGGGGTGAATTTTTTTCTAACGTGACAGTTCAGAAGATATTAAAGATTATGAGTTTTTGCCCAAATAAGGACATGTCTGACTTGACTCCCGGTTGGGAACACATAGCTGTTGGTTAGGAGGCTCAAACTCCAGCTCTTTACGTCACACTCTGCCTGGTTGAGTTACACATTTCCAATATGGCCGTCGATTGGCTTTAAAACAGCACTCAGGAACAGATGGGTGACGTCATGGATACTACGTCCATATTTTATACAGTCTGTGAATTACACCCTACACAATCTGCAACCCTAAAAAGCTAAAAAATACTGGATATGCATTTTTTCCTCTGGACTGACTGCTTTTTCCCCTCCGTTAATCTGTTATAATTAAGGTGTTAAATGGTATACTGGGGGTTTTGACTTCATTGGTGAAGTTGCAGAGTATCAATAAGTCTTTAACCCCGCCAAGGAACAGCAAGTGGAATATTTCTAAACCGTATTGTACTGCTGTTTGGGTGGAGGCTTTCAGACAAAGACTATGTTTCACTTTGTTTGACTTCCAAAAATCACCTAAAGGTGAGCAAACATTTCTTCTTTCTCCAAAATTAAACAGATCAGGTTGGTTAGCTCTAACAAACAATGCACTCAAAGACGGAAAGAGCAAAGGCGGGGAAATATTTGATGTAGTCTGAAATATTTGATGTAGTCTGCACAAGAGACTCCAAATTAAGCTGAGCAAACAAAAAAGACAAATGGAGATTAAAAATTATGTGATCTTTTATGATCAGATAAAAGATCAGGGGACCAAAAAACATGGTTAACCAGCATCTGTGCTTTAAGCCATCAAAGCAACATGAACATGTTAAATGTAGGGGACATTGATGAAGACTCACTCTAAACAGAGCTGTGTCTTCTTGTGGGATATACTGTAAGCATCCATGATGAACCTTTAAAAAAACAGACCATCACTTTCCTGACACTCAGGCCCATGTTCCTCTGCGGGCCAAGGAGGTGGGAGGCAAAACCTGCCCTTGTTCTTTACTCATCATTTCAGTACAAGGGAAGAGCTAAAAATACCATTAGCATCTCCTCCTTTGTGTTCCACCTCCTTCTCTGCCTCCTACAGTAGCCCTGCAAGTAGGACCTGCTTCTTAAAATCATCCTTGTTTACACAGTGAGAGAACCAACAAGATCCACCAGCGAGCACAGACACAAGCCAAGTGTGTGATGCAATGAGGAAAACTGAACTTTGCAAAGAAGATTAGTGCAGAGCAAGAGATAAAAACAGCAAAACAAATTGAGTTTTAGTCGGCACAGAGATTAGGCAAGCCACTCTCCAAATTTAGGACAAAAGAGTAATCTGAAGTGTTGTATCTAATCAGTAAGAGCTGTAAAATGTCACATATCATAACACCTGAAATAAAGCCATTTGGTTCTTTCTAATAAAAATCAAAAACATTGCTGGATGTTGAGTTTGTATAAAAATGGCTGCACAAACTCTCCAGGCACTCTCTACAAGGCAGATCAGTGAACCACTAAATCTGCAGCTTTGAACATGTGGAAAAGTCAAGTTTAGATTAGATACCCCCACAGCCTGTAATTAAAATTCTACATTAATAAATCTGATGCCCGGCGACTGCTGAGAACTTTAAGCTGCTTTAATAAGAAGAGCCATTGTTTTCTTTTGCCTCAGTGGTGCTCATCAACTCGGCATTTTCAAAAACAGGCTTGTTACATACCGACTCTATCTCTAATCAACGCCATGCTTCACTCTGAATCCAAAATTAGATGACCTTGTATGCAAATTACATCTAGATTAATTTACGGTACGTTCCAAGGTTAAATGAGGATCTCCCCTTGCTGTCATTCTGTGCGACACAGGCTGCATGCAGAGAGCAGACTTATGTAACTCCACAGATATAGAAAATGAAAGCACCCCAACTCTAACATGCTGTCCATCCCATTAGCTAATTTGTGTAGCCTTCACGGCCCAGGGCAGGAAATACCTTTGTAGGTTTAGACAATCTCTTTCAAACATCTCCATCCGCCCCTCTGAGCGTTATAGCAACAAGATGCTGATTCAAATCAAGGCCTTCATGCTAATGTTGAGCCCACTGCTGAGTACTTGCTCAGCACAAAGCCCAGCTAAGAGGCTTTGAGGAGTAACAAGTAATGGATTTCAAGTATCATTGCCACTAGCAGTCTCTCACAATAGTGCAAAACAGACAACATGAAATACTATAGTGATGAGGCAGAGGCTTGTTATTGCAGCCACATAACACCTACATTATCAGTCTGTCACAGAATGCTGCTGATTCACATGTAGCAAATATTCAAACATCAAGATTTGGATGACAATCAACCAGCTTATTATCACTGAAGAAGGAGTTTAGAGGAGGACACTTGATATTAAAAGTGCAAAAAAAATGTAAGCTATAGCTTCTGAATCACTGAATATCTGGTGTTAAAGGTATGTGTTCAGAAAGCATTGGCAGCTTAGAGGCTTTTGTTAAAACAGTGAAGCATAAAAATCAGAAGATATATGTTATCAGAAACCATTGGCCCCATCTATTCAATCCATTTGTAGTTCAAAAAATCGAACATCTAAAAGACTTCTTCATCAGCTCTCTCTGATAACTGTCGAGGCAACTTTCTGAATAACTGTCGAAGATGAGAAGTGGATGAAACTCTCTAAAACATGAGAAGTAAAACGTTTCGCCTAAGGCCAAAATGTATTCCCTTTCCTGACCCTTTATCCTCTCCATCATTGCTTAAACGAATGGGGGGGTGTTACCATGGAGACACAGAGGGCTCTTTCCTTATTGGTTAGCTTGATGAAGTCAGAGTGACGGGGAAAGTAGAGACGAGATTCTGTCGGAGCTGATACTTCTTTCTCCTGTTTCTTCTGTCTCCACTTTCACTTTTGTGCGTTCCTCATCACGGCTCGTTTCCACCACACTCTGACTTCTGTTTTCTGGCTTCAGCAAAGCTTTATGATTCAAACTACCATTACCGAAATATATGCCACACTGTTCTATTCTCTGTGTGTATGTATGTAGGTGATAATTCTCTTTACAGCAGAATGCAGGATTAAAAATCAGTGGTGGGTGGAAGGCACATGTCTAAATATAGTTGTCTATATGTGGGTTTCACAGACCTCACATGTGAGTTAAAAGTGCTTCATGATTATTGCTTCACTGTACTTTGGTCCAACGAAAAGCCTACTAGTGGCTGCATCACTTGAAGGGTTAAAAACACCTGATGACCCATGCTATTACGACACAAGGTCTGTTCACAGAGTTTGAAATTAACCAACGGTAGCTTCCTTTTCAACAGTGTTGTAATGACTGAGAGGAATGTACTGAAACAAAGGAGGAAACGATGTTCAATGTTCTCTGTGTCCCAATTTTTCATGCTTTAGTGAAAGACTGTAAGAAAAACAGATCTGAAAACTGTTATTTAAATGAGGGAAAGATGAGCAGAAAAATAAAAAGATGTAAGGCAAAAACTAGTTCAGTGACAGCGTGGACAAAGGAGACACCAGACAGAGTGATGAAGCAACAGACGAACTTATAGCAAGTTGAAAATGTGTGAATATGTTGGTACCATTTCCCTGTAATATATGTAATGAAAGTATCTAGACCTGTTACCTGTTTGCTGAGATACACTGGACAGAAAGAAGAGTATATGAAAGATATGATTACTGTGGAGCTGTGGGAGGAGGTCACACTACCGTAGTCTAAAACTGTAGCTAATCACACTTACGACAGATTAAGTTCTACCCAGAGGGTATCAGGGCAGTTAAACCCTTCAAATGTACATTAATATGAAACTAACTTTTTGTTTTCATTCGCTTGGCAGTTAACTTCATAAAAGGAACAACAACACTGATCTTAACTTTAGACAGATCCATTAATTGGGATTATTAACCGCATTTTGACATAATATGCATCGACCAATGCCTCTACTAACAAGGCCAATTAAAACAATTAAACGTATAATGTCTGCAGTGTGGCTGCTGTCGAGCAATGTTAGCGATCCCTCCTGTTTCCACTTGGTCATTCTGCATTCTACTGGCAGAGCTCAGGTGCTGTGGAAATGTGGGAAACGTGCCAACAACAAAAAACATAACATTATATCGGCATTATATATCGGCCATTGCCCAACCTGCTCTCTAAATATCGGCATCAGGGAACTGGTGGCCTAGAGGTCTAAGGTGCCCCACATACAGAGGCTACAGTCCTCGTCGCAGGGGTCGCCGGTTCGATTCCCTGCCGGTTGACCATTTTCTGCATGTCTTCCCCCGCTCTCTGCTCCCCACGTTTCCTGTCTCTCTTCAGCTGTCCTATAAAATAAAGGCAAAAAGGCCAAAAATATAACTTTAAATATCGGCATCAGCCATTGAAAAAACAATATTGGTCGACCACTCACCTTAACACAACAACCCATCAGCCTCTGCTATTGCTTTTATTCTGTAATCTTTTATCAGTCTTCAGTTTCTGGTAACCAAACCCCTATAAATATCAGTTCCCCTGTTTTTATTCAGAGGACACCTTGCGTTGAGGAAAATCAACTGTCCATGATAAAAATAAAAATAAAAAAAGCTGTTGGAGAAAACCCGAGGCTGTCAGCTGCCCTTTGGTGAAATACCTCAAACCCTCTTGTGCAGCACGATTAATGCAGGCTTCCCAAAAAGTGCTCAACCCAGTGACCAAAGACAGAAGCTGTCTCTCACACTGACCATAAAAGGCCAGTTTCAAAGATGCTCATGGTCCTATGACTCTAGTTAATATTTGGTCGGGTTCTGAGGTCACATTTACAGCTCTGTGGAAAACCAAGATTTATCACGTATGGGTTTTTCTTATCTCAGCCAGAGCTTAGAAAAAACAGAAACTATTTATCAGTCTCATACCATAAAGGATTGTGATGTTACTCTCGCACAGACACCCCACTCTGAATGGGGATGTGTGGCTGTGAATGGGCATAACACATAGAGACTTTCCCTATAAAAGCCTGTGTGCCTGGAGGAAGAAAAGGAAAAGCGGCGAGGGGGCAGCGGGGAGGGGTAGTTGGGGTCTGAAGGAGCCTATTTTTAGCCTTGAAGAAATCAGGTGTCTGCAGCCAATGGAACCGAAAAGGGAGCGTGGGTAAAGTGACTGGATGAAGCGCTGTCGCTTTCATTTTACTTGATCCATGTGATTCAGAGAGCGCTGTAAGGGTTGGGGGTGGGGTGAAACAAGACATAAACAAATATGAAATGACATATATGATCCATACTGACAAAAAACACAAGAGGACAGCAGGCAATTTTCATTCCATAAGGATAAATAGTTTCAGGGCTCCAATAATGATGCCATTATTTACTTGAATGGTCCGTGACGGCCTCACAGTATATTTGGACACACTGTAAAATCAGTAGGAAGAAATCCACTAACCAGAACTCCAACAACATCTCATTTCAAATTAGATTACCTAATATGTCATCTAGGATTCTGGACATTGCCTCACAGAAGCAGATACTCTTGAATCTTACTGTTTAAGTTTCCTGGTAGAGAAGCTGTGTGTTAGAGTGCTTCCATTTCAGTTCTTGTACAAGCCTGATGAATATTACCACAAAACATTACCATAACCTTCCCCTGACAGGATATCCGAGATTTAATTTCTCTTCCATTAAATGAAACTAAAGACGGGGCTCAAAGAAATGGTCCATTGCTATAAAAACATCTTTTGAGTAGACCCACTTTCCCAGAAAGGGTATCCAAAGGGACTAGGACATGGTGCAGCGCCCTTAAAATAGTCTTTGTCTCATTTCCAGACAATAGGAGATGCATTATCAATAATGTGCCATTCATCAGCATGCTCATCAGGGATGGGTGGAGGCAGCTCAACACTACATTCGCATCACCTGCTCTGCTCTAAGGAGCTGAGGTGGGATGGCTGGTTGAGGAAGAAGGAAGGGAGTCTGTGGAGATTGAGGTGATGAGAAAACACAATGTCCCATTCAGTGGTTGCCTTGAACCCAGGTGCATGATGGGAGCTCATCTGAAGTACTGTTATGATGCCTGACTGTCAGCTCAAGATGAATTAAAAGAAAAATTTGACCATTATTTAAACAGCCAGCTGGCAACACATCCCTATGCTCCCCTAAGAGGACACTATAATTTGTAAAAGAGATTATTCAGAATTGCTTCAAACCCCTATGGGTGCCCAAATGATTGAAAAAGCACCCAAACAAACCTGTGTTTCCCCACACTGTTACTGGAAGGGGAAACTTTTTGAATTTCCTTTTGGGTTCTCTGAGAAAGCTATCTGTGCAAATTTGCCCAGTTGGTCAATATCCACTCTAAATACAAAACAATTAAACACACAAAGTTATAATTTCTTAAGAAATACTGAAGACAGGCAACAATAAATCTAATTTTTCAAAGCGAAGAGTTGGTTTCTGCTAACTGATGCTAGTCATACAGCCAAAAACCACACATTTACCACCATCTAGTCTTAAATTCAAGGGACATAATCAGCATTTGTGTTCAAACCATGCTGAGTTGTGACCATGAATTCAATTTTGACATTATGCAGCTAGGCAGATCAATAAACTGGTATAGCTCCAACCCCCTGAAGATGTGATAGGTGACATTTGTGATGCACTCCACCAACACCCTCATAGGTAGAAAAAAATGTATCGACAAGATATTGACAGATATGGTTTCAAAAGCACGGACAGCCTCAAAAGATGGATTACAGGCCCTGAATTATGGAAACAGCTATTCGTGTTTGTTTACATGTGCTGAGGATTACAGGGCTCATTTGAATGGAAAATCACAACCTAAATAGACACACACATTATGTCAGTCTTCCCTTATCATTAATGTATTTCAGAATAAAAGACTCCTGTCCTGTTGTAACGTATTTAACATTAATGAAGTAATACATATCTGACTGAGTAACCTTTAACGAGATTTACGACATTTACCTGATCATACTAATTACCCCAGTAATCATGTCCTCTGACAGGCACAAAAAGGAAAAGGAAGGAGAAAAGGATCACTTTTAAACTCTGTTACAACAATGTTTCAAGGGATCTAACAGAAAACGCACTCACAGTTTGTTGAAATCTTCTGCGTTGTCAGTGCACATAGAAACCAGTGTTCTCTGACTGTCAAAGAAATTATTGAAACTTTAAACAAGCCTTTGTAACTGGCAGTTATCATCAGCTATGGGAAGAATCATTAAGACTACAGTCCAAGATAACATGAAGGGCCTGTTGTGTGCGTAACTTAAAAGCTGATCTTTCTTTCTACAAGTTCATTGAACAAACAGATTTCAAAAATAACATGGCAAGCTGTATATTAAACTATTAAGTTATATCTTTACAAAGCAATCATATGCAACCATGTGACCAATTCACCAACTTAGAAAAGAGCCTCAGGGAGATCATGGGGCACAAGCCTGTCCATTTATTACATGGTATAAACTAAATTTAGAAAAGACGAGGACGTGAAAATTGTCCTTGGCTGTTTATCAGTTTTACAACAACCCTATCTGAATAAATACACCCTACATTATCTTATCAGCTCGCCTTAAACAGTATACTGAGTGACAGTGATTGTATAGTGTGTGGGTGTCAAACAAGACACATGAGATCAGTATGCATTAGATGTACACATAGTGCACAGTCTAGTCCAAGAAAAGAACCAAGACTACACTACCGTTCGAAGATGTGCTCATGTTCTGAGCAACTTAAACAACACCAGCAACAGCAACATTACACAACAGTTCCACAGGTTTGTTCAATATCACAAGAAATTAAGCAACAGGATTGTGAAGTTAATAAGTTGCCACACAGACAGGGAAGTGAAAGCAGCAAGGCTCATGTAGCTGATTTTAGTGTGTTTGCACCTGTTGTTTTCTGTGCTCTTCCTGTGTCAGCTATCTCATCTGATATGCTGCATGAATAGTACACAAACTGAACCAAAAGATGTGGTGAGGACGAGTGAAACACGACATTCAAATTTGAACTGACAGGAAGTATGTCTTGAGTTGTTTCCTCTGTACATTTGTTAAGTGAATTTTTGATAGACTTTTTAAATCAAAGGCATTCCTAAGCAAACTGGGGGCTGTAGTTAAGGATCAGAAGGCATGTCACATGTAAGTATAAAAAAATACTCCCTCACAAAGATACCACGCAGTACTATCAATACTCAAACAGGGCTGAGGCACATGCTCACAAGCTACAAGCACCACTGTCAGGAATTTTCCACTCAGATGTACAGCCTATATTTACATATTCTCACAGCGTTTTTCTCCTGACCATCAGGAGGCTGCCAGGCTCTTCTGTAACTGTATAACATCAGTGGAGTGGTGGGTAATTTGACTCTTATTGCAGAGAGCTGCGTGACATGATGAGCAAACATTAGCTTAGTATTTGGATGCAGTAGGAAATTATTATCCTCATTTATCACACAGGTCATGGCAGTCTCTCTGCTTTGCTTTTGGCGTTGGCTTGAGAACAGCTTTAAACCAAGAAACACGTGAAAAAATTATTATGCAAAAAATCTCTACCGACCAGGTGCATAATCACAACTGTGCAGACGATGGACTGATTCATAATCACCTCCACTCTTCCTCCTTCTGTGATACTACTGTGTTTGTCTGCTGTGGCGGATCCAACAGACACCTGAGAGTTTAAGTGCTATCGGGTTTCAGTGTGATCCTGTTAGACTCTTTGGTTTACTCTAGACACATTCAACTTGCCACTACTCCAGTCTAGTCAGTGAAGAAATGCTGAGGAACAATACAGCTACTGATTGAAACCAGATAACATGTAAAATGTGCGTGTGTGACTATCCTTCAAAAAGGGGCAGCAAATGAATGTGCAACACTGAGGCTAACATCTAAATAAAAAAATGTGGAATACTAAAAAATCTCACTGGAAACACCACCAATCTTGTCTTAATGTCTTTTAAATAAACTAACTTAAAACAACTAATAAGAAAACATATTACTGCAAGAGTGCTAACCTTCAACAACACAAAATGACTTTAAAGAGAAGCTCTTTTAACCTGTAACAGTACCACAGCAGCTTGATATGTAACAAAATCTGCATCACACCTTCAAGAGAAGCGTGAACGAGATGGAGAATTGCCAATAAGCTTAAGGTGTTTGCTGTGATGTAGAACTTGCTTTAGGGAATAAGCCAGAACTCATGGTGATCTTTGTTAAAATGATAATAAAACAGAGAAATGACTTTTGGAAAGCATGGGAAGTGTAAATCCTCACAGCCAGAGGACTGCGAAGTTTGTTGCTTTGTGAATTTACACTGATTGTGTCACTTCAATCGGATCTGACCAAAACAATACAAGAAAAACAACATAGTTATCAAAAAACAACTACATTCATTTGTAAGAACAAGAGCACCAAATACATGACTGAATTACAAATGCTGAGTCGTAGAACTCTCTTGACCATTTCCACGTTGTCGCTGAGTTTAGGAGCTTGGAGATTTCAGTTAATTAGGCTGGGTGTTTGGACAGAGCCCAAATAAGGCCCATCATTACCTGAATAAACTGTACTGATAACAAATGCAGCATTGAGAAATACACCAGATTAACCAGAATAACTTATTTTCCTCTGTTTCTACAGTTAGTTTTTAATCTTGTGATAAACTGTATTTCATTACTTGACATAAAAAAGAGAAACATTTCATCAAAGCTTCAAACTGCCAACATAGGGGTGCCTTTTTTCTGTATGCATAGTCTCAGCCCTAGGCTTATGTACCACACACATGTGTATCCGTGTATCTGTTTTGGGAGGGAAGAGCGTCCACGCCACAAAACTGGTTCTGCAAACATCTTGAGGAGCTGCCATGTTTAGAGCAGAGAAAACTTAACATAATAGGTAGGACTGGTAGGGAAGGTGGAGTGCGGTGAAATGAAAAAGATTTGAATTTCTGGGTCATCACCGGTGATGCTGATGTTGTAATGTATGGCCTTCACTTCAAGCATTCTGTTCTCAATCATCAGAGAACATGCAGCAACACCAGGAAAGTGTGTTTACAGTGTAGTTCCTCATGACACGGATGAATGGTATGAGAAAATATCTTACCAGTCCATGATAGTGCTGTTTTGCAACAGTTAGCAGCAAAAGAAGCTGTCTGCTTCAGATTAAAAATAAGGAGCATATGGAATAAGTCTGTCCAAATACAAAACAAAAAAAGTGACTCATAAGACAAGAATATTTGTGCAAAATAAAGCACATTGGCTGTTAGTAAGCTAAAGAAAGAATGTGAGAAATCAAATTTTGGAAAAGAGAACTCAGCCAAAAGTCTCTCCCTCCAATTACCGTTTTCACATACCGCCAAAATATACAAAGCCAATGAAATCTGAAAGATCACAGAGCAGCTGATTGTGTGAGCCTGTTACAAAACCCTCACAACCATAGAAGGCAGGATGCAAGTTTCAACATGTCAAGGAGGGATTACACCCAGTGTACATACTAGTAGGATATTCTTAGGGCCCAGCAACGACACAATAACCTGTCTTGGTATGTGTCTTTTTTAGTGCGGGCTACATCATGTTCTCTGAGGATGAGGATTTTTTGAGCAGTAACACAGGTCAATTTCAAATCTTGTCTCAGATTAAAATCCTGGTTCCAAAGCATGATGCAATGCGCGAAAAAATCAGGGGTCACCTGTCCTAGCAGAGTCTTCATCTGGACAACAGACGCTACCGCTTCCTAGTCAGCACTGCCTCAGTGACTCATCCAGGCCATGCTGAGTCAAGTGGAGTGACTCTTGATGCTGAAACTCATAAAGTCATATTTACACAGAAAGGGGCCAAAGGGGTACAATTACAAGCTTGTGGACTGCAGGTTTTAGCTGTGTCAAAAACTGATATGAGTGAAAGTCAAATGTGGGTTACCCTCCTTCCAGACTGACTCCTGTCACTGAGGTCAAAAAGCTTGGTTAGTTAATCATGCTGTAATTTGCAGCAGGGTCTAAATACATTCTTGCACCTGGGTGCCACTGAACCCTCTACCAACAAAAGAGCAAGACAGTAAGGCCTCGAAAGCAGTAATTTCATTGCAAGTGACAATTAGTAGACAAGCTTACAGTCAGTATAAAGAGACAACAATTCACAAGCTTTAACGAGCATGGTGACAGCTACAGGGCCATTGCATGAGAGCAGAAAAATATGCCTTACTTCTCCAAAGGACGAAGGAAAAGTTACCTAGAAAAATCTAATTTCGAGCAATGACTGCAGATGATCAAATAAAATAAACGCACAGTAAGATTTGCCGAGAGTGACGTTGCATCCATGGATGGGGATGATCAAATTTGAACTGGAGTAAACCCACCGTCAGTTAGTTACCTAGCAACATGGCAGCACGGTAATGACAAATAGATGGCTGGCAATGCTCAACACATACCTGGACCTGATGCACAGGAGGGATGCACCTCTGGCTTCACCACACTACAGTACTCAGCAAGTCAAAGTTCATCCGCTCGTTGTCCGGGTTTGATGGGGGGGGGGGGGTCACTGTTTCATCTGCAACACGGGTTTCTTTCAGCACGAAGCAGCAGTCGCTAATTTAATAATAAGGCGTGGAAACGATGCCATAATTAAGACGTATGCATCCAAAGTCAGCAAATGATTTCCCCTCCGTCGCCGTTTACTTGGCCCCTCGGCAGAGGAAGGGATGCGGGTGCGACATGTATAGATGACAAGCAGTATAACATGATAAATCCATGAGAGTGTTACAGATCAGCCGCCGTGTTTCTTCCTGTGTTTACAAAATCTGGCCACATTGTTGCGCCCGAGAACCACGCGCTGGATTTCCTCAATCCACTGAAAAGGCCAAAGTATCTATGGCAACGTTAAAATGTCCTTGAATATCCAAGCTGCCCTCGCAGGATCTGGTGGTCGGGCTGGTGCTGGGAGAGGTAATATAACGCCGAAGAGCTCAACACAGCGACTGTCGCTTCCGTCTACAGAACCGGGAAGAGTGAAGAGACACCAGATGAGGAGTACTCGCCATCGTAAGTTGTCACTCCTCAAGTCTGAACCGCTGCAAGACTTCACAGTCCTTTCAGGCACGACACAAAACAGTATCTGGATGCTGCGAGCACAGATAGATTTCCGGTATTCATTTCAAAACAAAAGCCGGGCTGCTGGTAGTCTCGAGCGTCAAATAATTTGGGGTGACAAACATGCGGCCCGCGGGCCAAAACCGTCCCGCCAGAGGTTCGAATCCGGCCCACGGAACAGCTTTGCAGAATGAAAAAATTACAGAGAAGACATTAACTGCAATTTTTCAATAAAAGTAACTACTATTTCAAATTTGTCCTCTGGGGGTCGCATTAAATCATAGTGCACTTTTGTTCCAGGACTTTTTTTCTCAAAGTGAGAAAATAGATGACTTGCTGTTTGCATAATCCGGCTGAGATTCATAAAGACTTTTTAGAGCACTATAAGATGATCCACTAACTACTAACACTAGCACTACACCCCTGCATACAACACTGTCCAGCAAGAAAAACTGTTCATGCTGGAGCTGAGGGCTCCAAAATAGTCAACTTTACCTTCTTCATTATTATGATCTATCTGGGTTTTTTTTTGCTGTAAATAATACACTCTGTGTCAGTTGAATGGGTAACCTGTGTGTTTGGTGTGTTCACAGCAAGTTTAAGGGCTTAAAGAGTAAAATATTCTGCCCACTATGAGACTCATCATGTAAAGAAATACAGTTGTTGCACTTGTACTTTTTTGCAATAAAACAAACGGAAACATTTATAGTTTTCATTATTTATAGGTTATTATGTTGTGATTTTACTGGTCCGGATTTTTTTTGATTTTTCAGATCAACTTGGGCTGTATGTGGGCCCTGAACTGAAATGAGTTTGACGCTCCTGATGTACAGTATGCCTGGCCCTTCTGAAATGTCTGTTCCATTGTAAACACACATTTGCTATATATTAATTCAAATTAAATTGTAGCTTACCTGCTGCTCTCATTGAAGATGCTAGTTTGAAGTTGGTAAATTGAACATTTATGTTTGTTTTTTTGTTTTTTTTTGTTTAGGTACATACATCACGGCAGCACAACCACGTTGGGAACTTTATTCTGAAGAAATAGTCGCTTGATTTCCGGTCTTTGTCTTTCATGTTGGGCTTGACAAAGCTGAGACTCGTATAACTATTTAGCTGAGAGGTTCTGATAGTGTTGCGCCTCCTGCTGGATGAGTGTATGGTCTCAAATTGATAATAAGAATGATAAACATATTTCCCCTAGACATTTGTTGTGTTTCATGAGTTCTAAAGATACAAACCTTTATTTTTATGTATTGCCTTCCATGTTAATAACAGACATAGTTTAAGACTCAGTTTATCCATAATGATTTAAAGACGAATAATACGTGTTTTTATTTAATGAGGCCCATGCCAAAATACTGTATAGCCATCAAATGATACATGACATGGGGGGGCTAAATGTTGAAGACTGAGGGTTTTTTCATATATATATATTGGTACACAAGCATTGGGGCTGAAACAACAACAGAAATCCAAAGCAACATGTCCTTGTAATTGTTCAAGCTGAAGTATCTCAGTTAATAGTACAGATTCTATTTATCATTGAACTATTCAACCAACTATTTTCGCTTCCAGAGCAATGCAGGGAAATTATTACCGTACACCTCGATCATAATTCTGCCACTGATCCAAACCAAACATTCTTGTTAGTGACATTAATAAAAGTGTTAACTGCACATAAGACTGATATTCTTTTTTAAATGATTCAGGTGGCCTTTCTTCCAGTTAACAAGGTTCAGATTTGACCGATTTCTATTTCTAAGTAAATGATACATGTTTTTATTATATCAATTATAATGGATTTAACATTCTAGGAAAATTTGTCGTTTGCAAGATTCCCAAAAGCCCATGGTTAAGGTAATGTTGAACTGAAATGGGACCAGTTTTTATTTTAACGCTCGAGATAAAGCTCCAGTAATTAGTAATGCACCTCCTCCACCGCAATTTCTGAGAGATGTCATTACAGGTCATCAGAGAGATTGTCTTCTCCCTGTGACCTAGTTTCCTGATTTACTAATTATAATCACTGTCTAGAGAGAAGACAGGAAACGTTATGTCAAACTAATTTTTCCCTCTCCATGTGGAAATGGCTTCAAACTTTTTCTAAATAAATGGGTTTTTTTTACACCAAATATTTACAACAATCAATCATCAATCAATCAATCAATCTTTATTTGTATAGCCCCAAATCACAACAAACGTTATCTCAAGACGCTTTTACAAACATAGGAGGTCTAGACCACTCTATGTCAAATTATGAACAGAGACCCAACTTCAAGACAGGGTAAGACTCAGTCTGACCCCACCTTAATCCATCATGAGCATTGCACCTCGCAGTATTTAGCTAGTTACAGTGGCGAGGAAAAACTCCCTTTTAACAGGCAGAAACCTCAGGCAGAACCAGACTCATGTTAGACAGCCAACATGCCTCGACTGAGTTGGGTCTGGAAAGACAGATAGAGGGGAGTAAGAGAGAGAAGTGATAGTGATGAGACGAGTAGTAGAAGCTGTTGCCGCTGGAGTCCAGATCGTCCGCAGCAGGAAGACGTCTACGGCAGCTCAGAGGAATCTACGAGACAATGGAGCTCAGGGACTCCAGAAAGGTCTATGGTTAGTAACTTTAATGGGACAGGCAGAGTTAAAGTAAGTGATGAAGGGGTTGGGGGGAAGGGGGTGAGCTAGGATCCCAGTGTGTCAGTGCGCCAGTTCCCCTGGCAGTCTAGGCCTATAGCAGCATGACAAAAGCTGGTCCAAGCCTGAGCCAGCTCTAACTATAAGCTTTATCAAAAAGGAAAGTTTTAAGCATACTCTTAAAAGTGGAGAGGGTGTCTGCCTCCCGGACCCTGACTGGTAGATGATTCCAAAGGAGAGGGACCTGATAACTGAAGGTTCTACCTCCCATACTACTTTTAGAGATTTTAGGTACAACTAGCAAGCCTGCATGTTGGGAGCGTAGAGTTCTAGAGGGGTAATAGGGCACTATGAGCTCTTTAAGATACGAGGGTGCCTGATTTTTAAGGGCTTTGTAGGTTAAAAGAAGGATTTTAAATTCTATTCTACATTTTATTGGGAGCCAGTGTAGAGAAGCTAACACTGGAGAAATGTGCTCTCTCTTCCTAGTTCTAGTCAATACTCAAGATTTGGCCTTTTTTGTAAGTCCTCAAAAATTAACTAAGATGGTTTACACTGTTAAAGTTATGTACTACTTCCTATAATGGAAACGATAAGGGATAAGGCTAAAATTAAGAGATTTTTTTTTCATCAGCAAGTCCTTATGGAGTGTCATGCAAAGCATACCAATGCAAGAGGTGTTATTTTAATAATGCAATGTATCATGTGATTAATAAAAAACAAACTAATTTCAATATGTTTATTTCATTTTGCAACACATTTTTTTAAATGATTCTATATATTGCATATAGAGCGTCCCCAAAAAACATATCAATCCACTCCTGCAGCATCATAAATGATACACTCATTCAATTAACAGCATGGTCATCATCACATGCAGTTAACTTTGAAAAAATAACACAATTTTTCTCTTTGTTACACCTTTGTACAAAACACATTTCCATGTTACACTTGGAAGAACACACGTATATCAACAAATGGCTGAACTTAGTTGGTTGTATTGTCATATTGCTAGCAAGCAATTAAAGAAAGAAGTCAGAGTTACTTGTAACACCTGTGCATTTCCTAACACACATCTAATTCACGAAAAAAAAGGTAAATTAAATTATTTACAAACTGTAATGAACTGAACCAAATAAAGTGTTAAGCACATCACTTTCACATCTTCATCATTATAGGCATTCAACATCAGATTTATTTTAGGACACACTTTCATTTCAGTTGAATAAGTAAGGACCAGTTGGACGCCAAGATTTGTGGTATTTATTTGATATGGTAAATCATCAAATGAGTGACACATTTCTAAAATGTTATTTGCCTATAAACAAATGTCACAACAATGTAGGTAAGGGCTACAAAAAAATATCACAACATGATAGTGTCTTTCATCATCATACCTGTTATAGTGTTACATGGTAACATATCATTTTACAGAGCCCCCTAAAGGTCACGGCAAGATTTTTTTTTAAGGAAGACTTTTGCGTTCCCTTGCAATAGTTTTGCGTTCCTACATATTTTGTTTTTTTTTACCACCTTTTAGCAAGTTATTGATCCTAGAAGGTCGAATCTATGAATATCTTGCTAACTCTACCCAACTCTGCTGCGCTCGAAGTAGCTGAGCCAAAGTAAAAATATGGCTCAGAAGGGTCGGAAGAGAAAAAAGTTTTATGAGGGAATGCAAAAGTATTGTGAGGGAACGCAAAAGTATTGTGAGGGAAGGCAAAAGTATTGTGAGGGAACACAAAACTGTTGTGAGGGATCGCAAAAGTCTTCCAAAAAAAAATCTTGCCGTGACCCTTAGGGGGCTCCGTATAATTGAATAATTTATCTACGTATTACATTAAAAAACAAGTAACGGGTAAGGGTTATGGGTTAAGGTCAATCTTTTTTAATTATTAATATTCCGAGAAAAAAGTCAGAATTCTGACTTTAATCTCAGAATTATGACTTTTTTCACAGAATTATGACTCTAATCTCAGAATTATGACTTTCATCTCAGAATTATGACTTTAATCTCAGAATTATGACTTTTTTCACAGAATTCTGACTTTAATGTCAGAATTCTGACATTTTTCATAGAACTCTGACTTTAATCTCAGAATTATGACTTTTTTCTCAGAATTATGACTTTAATCTCAGAATTCTGACTTTTTTCACAGAATTATGACTTTAATCTCAGAATTATGACTTTTTTCTCAGAATAATAATAATTTGAAAAAAATTTGACCTTCATTTTTTTTTCTTTCCTGTGGCCCTAATCCTCTTCCGTAAAAAGTAGACTAGGTTTGTACGTGCAACATTTTATTTATGTAGATACCTGTGTTTCATTTGGTGAAGAGCCCTGTGGCGGCAGCAGAGGGTTAAAATCTGTTGTTAATCTGACCATGAAGAAGAACATAGCGAATGTTGATTGGGCAAACGATGACGGGGCGTAGAAGAAGAAGAGCACAAACATGAGCGCACTCTGATGGACATGAAGAAGTCAAGGGAAGTCAAATTTGCTTTGTACCCCGCATGGATTACGCTATATTGGACAGTTGATGTATATTGCAAGTGCTACACTCCTTAAATATACATGTATTGTTGTTTAGACTAAACGTGATCTAGCTTTTTGTTTGCCTGTGTTTATAAAATGTCACGGCTGGTTCCGTTCATCAGCTGTTTGTACAGTGTGTCCATACGAGTCTTATGGAGAAGTTCCCCCAGAATCCCTCCACTGCCCCGGCTGACGCGTGTATTTGTAGCCGGTAAGAAGGACCTGATAGACTTTCCTGTCCTGAATGAAGACGAGCTTGAAGAGCAGTTTGTGAGAGGATCTGGACCTGGAGGACAGGCTACGAACAAAACCAGCAACTGTGTGGTCCTCAAGCATACCCCCAGTGGGATCGTTGTGAAGGTTAATTTAATTTCAGAACTGTGTTCACATCATTGCTGAGAATCTCTCAATACGCATGAAGTAGATATTTGGTGGACGACTACTGCAAATCGAGAGTAATGTTGACATTAATGTCGTGTACTTATGAAACATTAGTTGACATTTCAGTCTCACCTCAAGGTCCATTTAACTGATGAACTGATGCTTTTGATCTTAACAACTGATCTGTTTGATTGTCATGACAATATAAAATTACTTGTTGTCCAGTTTGGCATAGAAGAGTCCCAGTTAATGGAAATGTGTTCTGTACCCAGGTTAAAGTGTGAATTATGAAGACCAAAAGCTCCAAAAGTGAATAAATGACCAAGATGTGGATCATTTATGTTTGGTAACCAAAGTTACTATACGTGTTAATAATTTTGTTTTTTCTTCCCTGCAGTGCCATCAGACCAGATCTGTGGATACAAACAGAAAGCGTGCCCGGGACATCATGAGAGAGAAACTTGATATTCTATATAAAGGAGAACTCAGTGAAGTTCTGGTAAAGAAGAAAGTGGCTGAACTGAGGAAACAGGACAAGAGGAGGAAGGTCAATGAGAATCTGGAGAGAAAAAGGCAATTTAAAGGAACACTGGCTGCAGCCTCTGAACCTGGAAATGAAACAGTTTGAAATGTTCAAAATGAAGGCACGATGACTAGACTGAAACTTTTCTTGATGCCTGCAAAGACAGAAAAACAAATCTTGGAAAGTCCATCAAAAGGGATCAAAAGGAATCAGAATTAATTTGTAAAACATATGTTGTGAAAAGACGAAATACAAATTTTCACCACATTATATTAGACAAAGCAGGAGATTTAGAAAATAAAAAATGATGAAAAGGTGATATATTGAGCATTTTTCTATTCCTTATGATGTGCTTTTACAAAAAAATTATTTGGTCAATCGTTTGGGTCAATGTCGAGGTTGGGGTCAGAGCTCTTAGACCTGGCCGGGTGTTCTAATTAGGGCACTTGCTACAGCAAGCATGGTACTGTACTGGCCCACAGGACACCCCCTGCTTCATTTGGCTTACGTTTTCACAGATAGTTTAAAAAGTGGTGCTTTTTTACGTATTTCCCTTTAATCAATATCTGTGTTTAAGTAACAAACATGACACTTGTGCTCCTCCAAATTGGATAACACCTACCCAATCCACAGTGCAAAGTGTCCTGTATACCTGTAATTTAAACATATTAATTATTATAATGTCATAATGTTCCAAACACAAACTTTCATGTCTACGCAGATGATACAGTTATTTACTGCTCTGCTCCAACACAGCATCAGGCTCTCTGTCACCTACGGGAAGCTTTCAACACTGTGCAGGACACCTTTCATGAGTTAAAATTGTTATTGAATCCTGATAAAACAAAACCCATGGTGTTTACAAATTCAAAGACAAAGCCATCAAACCTGCCTTCTATTACCACATCTCAGGGTGATGTGATTGAGCCTGTATCATCTTATAAATACCTGGGATTCATAATTGATGAGTCACTATCCTTTAAGCTTCACATTCAACAGCTTGTTAAGAAGTTGAAGGTGAGGTTGGGTTTCTATTTCAGAAACGAGTCATGTTTTTCTTTTGCCGCAAAGAATAACCTTGTTGATGCTATCTTCATGCCTTTGATTGATTATGGTGATGTTTTATATATGCATGCATCCACTCATTGCCTTCACGCTCTGGACACCGTTTTTCATGGAGCTCTGAGGTTCATTACAGGTTTTAAATTTCTAACCCATCACTGCTGCCTGTATGCTCGAGTTGGCTGGACTGCATTGTCTACCTGTAGACTACATCACTGGCATGTCCTTGTTTATAAGGCACTTCTTAACTTGCTTCTCTCATATTTGGGTTTGAGTCATAGACTGTATAAAATATGGACATAGGATTCGTGACGTCACCCATCTGTTTCTGAAGTGCCGTTTTGAGGCCAATCGCCGATGGTAGCCATATTGCTGCTGTCGAGTGATTGTGGCGTAAAGAGGCGGGCTTTGAGCCTCCTAGCCAACAGCTACAGTGTTCCTGCAGTCAGCTGTGCCTCTAATTGGAGGACTCGTAATCTCAATATCCTCGAAATTGCTGCTTTAGAAAAAAATTCACCCCCCATACAGTGTGTGCCGAACGAGAAATTAGCTATCCAGACTACACTCGTCTTTTGTACCAGGCTGTAAACATGTTTATTTCTGCTGTAAAGATTGTCTTTTTTGAAATGGTGTGTATGTGGTTTCCAGTACTTCCGGAGCCAGCCTCAAGCGGATCCTCGATGAACTGCAGTTTTTAACACTTCCGCATTGGACTTATATTTTTAGACCGGAGGTTGCTGCTTGGTTTAAGTGAGCTTGTCTCTTCAAATATTTTTAAATGCAGACTGAAGGCTCTTGAGGAAGATGCTTCAGTTTGTAGATGCTTGACTGATGCCTTGTTTTCTGAAACCCATGTTTGTCTGTAACATTTCTGGAATGTGCTGCTGCTGATCTTGGCCAGGACACAATTGAAAAAGAGATTTTTAATCTCCATATGGTTTTCTCCTGGTTAAATAAAAAAGATTTTAAAAAAGTATAGCCTTTATTTGGTTCGACGAATGCCACTGAGTTCAAGATCTCTCTTGCAAAGTGGACAATACAGCACAGTGATTGAAGTGGATGCTTGTTTTCCTGAGAGGTCAGCTGGAGCACACCAATTCTGTGACAGCGAGATCTGCGGCCAACAAGAGAGTTAATTTCATGCTCATGCCCCGCCCACTTAGCTGCGGCAGCCAATGAGAGGAGCGGAAGGGTTTTTAAATCCATCACGCTCTCCACTGTTCAGTTGAGTGGTCTCATGTTTGTCTTTGCAGAACCTGTAAACGAAGCAAAACGAGGAATTTAATACACTCCTCGTCCACCTTGGATGTTATTCTGGGAACTGACATGGCAAAAGGTACATTTTCGCACGTGTTGCATTTTCGTTGAATATTGCTCGAGTAACTTATTGTGTGTGTGAGAGCTAGCAGCTAATGCTAAGCTGGGTAAATGAAGGAGCAAAGGGCTTTAATAGATGTAACACATGTTTACTAATAAAACTCACCGGTTGTTGGTGGTTTCTGAATAATGTGTAAACTACATAACGGTGCTTGCATTCATTTGTATCCATGTTTATGAAGGAAAGAAACATGTTATGAGAAACGACAAACAGCCTGGGGACGGTTCTGAAAATAAAGTCAGCCTGCTGAAGGAGACAAAAGAAAACAAACCAGCAACTAACAAGGTAAGTTTGGCTTTTTGGCATCATACTTTAGATTCTTGCAAATTAAAACAAGAAGGAGAGGAGCTTTCGTCAAAGTATGTAAATTCATCATCTGAAAGAATGAAGCAGCTGGTAGCAGCTTTCATACAGTGACCTCAACCCCACTGCAGAATACTGTAAAGTGTCTAATAAGATGTACAAATTTTTAAAGTATAACTCAACATAATTTTGCTAAAACTTTGGATTTAAAAAACATAGAGAAGGTAATTTATGAGCAGCACATAAACCTACACAATGTTTTTTGTATCTAAAAATTATCTATTCAGCACCAGTTTGATTCCTCAATGCTATTTTAAATTACTATAGTATCCAGTTATTCTGGCACAAACACTACCATGTTAAAAAATGATACTGTTCCCATGGAGATGTTTACCAGTCCAATTTAGAGTTGGCAGTAAAGTCTTCATCAGTCTGTTCACTGTGTTTTCTCTTGGATTCGATGTGCTTATTTTGGGAAACCAACTGTTTTTATTTTTGCCTGCAAAATGCGGTACAAAGAGTATCTCTGAACTCTGAATATGAAGCATCTTGAATTCACATGATGTTGTGTGTGGGTTGAAGCAGGATGAGATATTTCATGCAGTACTAGGCACCAGCTACAGGACTTTGCACATTGCAACTTCAAAATGACATTTAATTCAATGCCGTATATATTCCTTTAACTGAGGTGGACAATTATTTCTGCAGGATTGTGTAGGTCCATTTCAGTCAGTTTCCCAGAATTCAAGGAGTCAGGGAAAACCCAGATCCCCACTGAGCGACAGTTCAAGCATGCTGATCCAGGAGGGAAATGAATCTGATGCAACTACTGACATGTCAAAACTGAAAAAAGGTAAGTTTATTTTATTTTTAAATATTTTTAAAGTGTTTGTTTGTTTTTTGTATCTATCAAATGTCACCCCTAGATCTTTTTTCTTTTCTTTTCTGAAATCACAAAAAATGTCTGTGTCTAGCTTATCACATAACTCTAACTTTCATTTTTATTATTTGTTTCTTCTTCATTTAGACATCCCTCAAGAAACAAAATCTGAGAGTTGTACGCTCAAAGAGCAAAAGCCGGAAACAGCTTTGCACTGTCATGGAATCAGAGAACCAGTCACTGATCAGCTGGAGCAAAAAAAGCCCACTGTTCAAATTAATGCCAGATCTGCAGCAGATGTCAAAGTTTCAGCATCCAAACCTCGGAGCAGAGCAGGTCGCAAACCCGGAGCAAAAAAGTGAGCGTACAAAGCCTCCATGCTTCTAACACGTTGAGCCGAGATGCAGAAAGTTGCACACTTCTGATTCTTAAAAACTTACTGATGATCTCTCCTTTTTCAGGACAGAGAATAAAGCTCCCCAAAACAGAAAGGTCACAGACTACTTTCCCATCAGAAGAAGTAACAGAAAGACGAAGGCAGAGTTAAAGGTCTGAATGAAAATTTCTTCTTGTGTTGCTTTTAACAGTGAATGTGAGAGACAGACATTCAAGATATGTATATATTCATGTTTTTCCTGATATTATTGCTAATTATTTTATTTTTCTGAGTGAAAGCATTTCTATGAGTAGTGTGCACCTCTGAGTTTGACCCACTTACTTAAACTGTTGACAGGATGAAGAACACAGACACATTGATGACCTGATAAAGAAAGGCATTGAGGAAGGAATGCAGGTAATATTTTACAGTCGGAGAACATTTCCTGCCTTATTTCACGCTGTATTTTCATAACTGTCTCACACTTTCAGTGCCTTTAATCATTCATATTACAAAACTGACAATTGTTGATATGCAATGGGCTTGTCCTTGATCAAGCAACAGAGTAGAATATTTTGTTTTTTCTCTCATACATATATATTCAGTGTAATTTCATCCGCTAGTGGTGATTAATTTATAGTCACAAATTTTGACAAAAAATCATTGATCACAGTGGAATTTGTTGTATAATTAAACTGCTCTATGGTGACAGGTCAAAAACATAGAAGGAAAAGGGAGAGGCATATTTGCTATCGATGGCTTCAAGAAAGGAGAGTTTGTGGTGGAGTATCATGGAGACCTGCTGGAACTAGAAGAGGCTAAAATAAGAGAGGGGCAGTACGCTCAGGATCCCCAAACAGGCTGTTACATGTACTACTTCCAGTACCAAACTAAAACCTACTGGTAAGTCCAACTCTCACCTCAATTTAAATTTTATTTTTTTACATTTTCTTAATTGTGAATCATTAAATGTGACCGTACACCATGTGTAAGCACAAGCTTACACATGAAGAAATAATAATGTGCAGTAAGTAGTGAGTTAATTTAAGTGGCCAAGTGGTTGCAAAACACACCTTCAAATCCATGTTTCCCATTTTTTTGACTACCCTCTGCCAAATGAAGGACCAAAAAAACAAATCCAACATTTGTATTGATTTTGAGTGTAAAAATGCTGTGGTTGGTTAATCCTGCCTCCTTTTATTATGAAATGCCTGCATTAATTTGAGTTATCCTGATTTGCGCTGCAGGACATGTTTTTCTTTATTGAAATTAATTGTTCTTGTCATTCTTATGAAAAATATGCCATTGGTTTCAAATGCATTTCAGTAGAAAATATATATTTATATTTTATTTTGTTGAATGTTAATTCTACCGTGGATTCCTAGGTTGTGTATTTGTGACACTTAAATCTCTGTTTGTTTACTTCAAACAGTGTGGACGCTACAAAGGAAACAAGTCGTCTTGGAAGACTGATCAACCACAGTAAAACTGGAAACCTTCAGACTAGGCTTCACCCCATCGATGGGACCCCTCATCTGATCTTGGTGGCCTCCAGGGACATTGAAGCAGAGGAGGAGCTGCTGTATGACTACGGTGATCGGAGCAAATCTTCAATCTTGGCTCACCCTTGGCTTAAATACTGAATTTTCACCTCGAGTGCTCATACATCAGATGAATTGGTGATTTCTGCTTTGTGTAAAAGACACTATAGATGAGGAGCCCTTGATGTGCTTTTTTATTAAAAGAAATGTTTTTGTTTAAAACAAAGCTAAAACTTCAGCTCCAAGAAAAGTGTATTTCTACAAAGGTTGATTTTATTGTGCTTTTATATATCTTTTTTTATGATGGAATTGTAGCAACTGATGCAAGCTTGAACAGTATTTCTGATTGATAAGTTGTGTGATGAATATAGTTCACAATTCACTTTCACTATTTGTAAATTATTCAATGTGCTATAAATTGAGGAATAAACCATGCTGAGTTTTCTCTCCAGTTGTTGTTGTTGTTAATGGTGCGGACAATGTAAAAGCTGGGCCTTCTGTGGGAGCATTTCGTCTTCTAGTTCACTCCAGACAATGTGGAAGCACACAGGAAACATGGAGCAAAGGGTGAATAATATGTAACAAAGGACCTTTGTGGAAACTGAGCAGAGGATGTTGTGGTATCTGTGGTAAACCTTTGAACCGTAGACTACAGGAGCTTGCCATTTTTAGATGATTACAAAGGGCTGTACGTGGAAATAATAAATAATAAAAGTAATTTAAGCAACACTGTCACAAAGTGAGATCATTTTGGTCAAGGTTGTCAACTTCATGCCTATTGTATGCTAGAATCAAACATGATGCTGGTTAATTCAAGAAAAATCCACTCAATTTGTTTTGCTCTGAAACACATTAAGACTAGAATAAAGTGTATATTAAAAAATAACTGCTGTTAGTTATTTGCTTAAAATCAGAACATATCTAACCTTTTACCAATCTGTGTTGACTGATGCTGTAGTTTGTGGCTAAATTTAATGCACAGTAAAGGTACAATCAAATTTTGTAACATTTTATTGTTTAGAATTCTGGGGGATGGGGCCTTTACTTGTTACATGATGAATAATATGTAGACCTTTGAACACTAATTTTGATGTATAAAGTACAAAAAAAAATTAAGCCTTCAAGACAATAAATAACTTCATTTTGAGTCAAAGCATTCACCATAGTGTCTGATGCTAGTTCACTTGTTACATAATACTTTCCAGTTTTCATTTGATTTCTTCAACAAACCTTCCTTTGAAAATATATATACCTGCTACAAATTTATATTACCATAAACCAACTTAGGTTTAATTTCCAGTACAAAATACGGTGCTTGTTAGATTGACAAATACACATTGTAAAAATAGTCTATGTAAAAGTGGTTAAATAAGCGCAAAGGTGTGATGACAAATCCTGTTTGGCTTCTTCTTGGTCCATTCTCTCCATTCTATTTTCCTTATTTTCGCCTAAATGAAAACCTGAAAAGCAGAAAAGGTTCAGAGTTGGTCATGGTTTGGGAACATAAATGTGAAACATCCAAGTAAAACCGCCCTGTTAAAAGCAACATTGAGTCATGAAGTCTGTAATTACTGACAGCAGCAGCAGCACTTTAGCAGACTCACTGCTCCTTTCCTACTTCTCCTTCTTTTTCTCGGTCAGCTCTCACACAAACATCCTCAGCATCAGCATGAATTCATTTGGTCACAAGTATATCATTAGGAGACAGCAGACGGACTGTGAGAACAGTCTTCCTGCCAGCTTACTTCAACATCATGTGGTTGCTGCTGAACTTTTACTTGAAACCTTTCCATCTGAGGTGTATGGCTTATAATGGCATCTAGAAATAACGTTTAACAATTTTACACTACTTCTTTGTAGTCTGAGCTCTCATGCTATTTTCAGGACATAATTCTAGCCTGTTCACTCACAGTTTGCCTATAGTTGTCTTCTCCTCTTTTGCATCATTTAGCATGGCTGGACTGCTATCTGTAGCTTCTGGTGTGTTCAGATCCACCTCCACCATGGCTGGTTCACCCTGTGGCAGAATCCCACTGCAGAAGAAAGAGAGAAGGGCTTTTATCAAAACAGCTATAAAATAATAGATATATTTCAAAATGAAGCTGGTTAACAGGATGAATTGATATTTGAAACTTCAACACTAGATTCAGTGTTATCAAAAATATGAATGCAGCAATAAAATGGGGCCAGAATTTCAGCTTTAACAGGTCAGCCCATGATATTTCTGCAATATTATAATTCTAATTCTGTATTATTCAATTCAAATAGCTAAATTATCAATTAAACAATATGATTGACATATATTCTTATACAAAGACCCTTTTTGCACATTTGATTCTGTCTTGCTTGTTTTTATTTCTGTGCCTGTGAAGCACTTTGTAACCAAGTGATTATAAATACATTTTGACTTACTTACTTACTTACTTACTTACTTACTTACTTACTTACTTACTTACCTACCATGTGATCCTGTTTAAATCAATGCAGACATCCGTAATATTTGACACGAGAGTTGTTCCAATACCTACATCAGTATGAAAATGCTTCCTAACAGCCTAGGATACAGAGTTAGTAACGCTAAGTATCCCAATCTATGCAAACATTGGGTATCTTTTTTATAATGGCTTTCACTTGAAACTACTATCTAATATGTCAATAACAGCTGATTGCAGGTAAATAATCACATCAATGAGAACAACAACAATGTGGTGATAGGTAGGCTATGCAATGAACAAGTTAGAATAAGTAAAAACATTGGAATCTGAAAATATTTTACTTTAAAAATTACCACTATGCAAGTCCTCAGTTCAAGTGGAAGCACTAGTGTTGTCATACAGGGATTAAAGTGAAGGCCTACAGCTGTTTGAAACACATAAGTAAATTTTGTCATGCACTGCTAGTCAAATAAGTATTCAAATGACTAACAAATTCAGTTATTTGAATCTATGTCATATGTGAAAATAACACGGGGGCATCGTTATGGAATACTGGTGTCCACTTCAGGGTATCAAGATTTCTGGCTCTCACAGACCTGTAACTTCTTCTTTAAGAAGCTCTTCTGTCCTCCACTCGTTACCTGTATTAATGGCACCTGTTTGAACTCGTTATCTGTATAAAAGACACCTGTCCACAGCCTCAAACAGTCAGACTCCAAACTCAACCATGGCCAAGACCAAAGAGCTGTCGAAGGACACCAGGAAGAAAATTGTGGACCTGCACCAGGCTGGGAAGAGTGAATCTACAATAGGCAAGCAAGTTGGTGGGAATAAATCAACTGTGGGAGCAATTGTAAGAAAATGGAAGACATACAAGACCATTGATAATCTCCCTCGATCTGGGGCCCCACGCAAGATCTCATCCCGTGGGGTCATAATGATCATGAGAACGGTGAGCAAAAATCCCAGAACTACACGGAGGGACCTGATAAATGACCTGCAGAGAGCTGGGACCAAAGTAACAAAGGCTACAATCAGTAACACACTACGCCGAGAGGGACCCAAATCCTGCAGCGCCAGGCGTGTCCCCCTGCTTAAGCCAGTACATATCCAGGTCTGTCTGAAGTTTGCCAGAGAGCATATGGATGATCCAGAAGAGGATTTGGGAGAATATCATGTGGTCAGATGAAACCAAAATAAAACTTTTTGTTAAAAACTCAACTTGTCGTGTTTGGAGGAAGAAGAATGCTGAGTTGCATCCCAAGAACACCATACCTACTGTGAAGCATGGGGGTGGAAACCTCATGCTTTGGGGCTGTTTTTCTGCAAAGGGGACAGGATGACTGATCCATGTTAAGGGAAGAGAGAACTGGGCCATGTATTGTGAGATTTTAAGCCAAAACCTCCTTCCATCACTGAGAGCATTGAAGATGGAACGTGGATGGGTCTTCCAGCATGACAATGATCCCAAACACACCGCTCGGGCAACGAAGGAGTGGCTCCGTAAAAAGCATTTCAAGGTTCTGGAGTGGCCTAGCCAGTCTCCAGACCTCAACCCCATAGAAAATTTGTGGAGGGAGTTGAAAGTCCATGTTGCCCAGCGACAGCCCCAAAACATCACTGCTCTAGAGGAGATCTGCATGGAGGAATGGGCCAAAATACCAGCTACAGTGTGTGCAAACCTGGTGAAGACTTACAGGAAACGTTTGACCTCTGCCATTGCCAACAAAGGTTCTGTTACAGTATTGAGTCAAACTTTTGTTATTGACCAAATACTTATTTTCTACCATAATTTACAAATAAATTCTTTAAAAATCCTACAATGTGATTTCCTGGATTTTTTTTCTCATTTTGTCTCTCATAGTTGAAGTGTACCTCTTGTAGAACTTGCAAAATCAGTGGCTTACTAAATACTTTTTTGCCCCACTGTATGCATGATAGTTTTTGAGAGAGGTCGATACTGCTCTATACAGCAACTTGTGCAGAAAGCATTGCATTGTTAATGTTCTGTTTTCCTGGTTTGTGAGAGAGGTATTGATTTAAATATTTTAATTATTTAGATTTTTTAATTATTTATTTTATTTTTATTGTTTTTATTACTATTGTTGCATATTGTGTTGTTAACCTTAGGATTGTGGGGTGCGTTTGGGGTTGGGGCTGGGGGTGGGATCTTTTTCTTAATTTATTCTATTTCAAGTTGTTTTTCTTGTACAGCACTTTGTGTTAAAATATCATTATATGAAAAGCGCTTTATAAATAAAGTCTGATTGATTGATTGATTGAAATATGGTTGTTTTTGAAGCTGTAGTAGGTGGATATTAGATAGCAGATGAGTCTTTTTTTTTTTTTTTTTACTCCCAATGTCCTCCTTGTGTAGTGTATGTTAAACATCACTCCCCATCTCGCCACCTCATATCATCAGATGCCAATCTCCTGTCCCCTATATCCTAACGTGTTCGTCGGGAGGTAAAACCAAAGTAACATCAGAAGACGTAAATCAGCCGCGGAGCAAAGTGACAGTCACGTTTTCATTGTTTCTAACGCTGTGCAGAGTCACTGAGTGTCATAATACTTTTAATAAAGACTTCTGCACGGCGCACACAGAGCGCAGAGACATGGTCCCGGCTGCCTCACACATTCCCATCACATCTTCCTCACCTGCATGTGTTTACTGTGTTAATGAGAAAAGTGTGGAGCAAAGCCATGCCCGGTTGGCCGACAGACTCCAGACTGATGTGGAGGAAGTCAGACGTCAGCTTCAGGCAAAACTCAACACAGAACTGAAGCTGACCACCCAAAATGAGACCTTGAAGCAGGAGATTGAGAACCTGCAGAAAGAAGCCCTCAACAAAGAGGTGTTAAATGGAGAGCAGCAGGAAAAAATGACAAGTCAGCTGCAAGAAAAGTCCAGCAGCTGCCTTGAGCTGGCCTCCAATTTAAAACACCAGGAGGAGGTCAGTCAGGCTCTGCAGGAAGACGTGGAGGAGCTCCAAATACAAAATGAAGATCAAGTGTGTGTGAAGAACGAAGATCCCTCACTTCCAATAGACGTAGGCATATGCTCGTTATAGAGGCAGAGAGAAATTGGCGACGCAGTTGGTGAGAGGGAGAACTGAAGTATTTTAATGCCTTTTACAAATTGCATTGAATAACAACATATTAACAGACCTGCGTCACCATCATCACCAAAATCTGCATATTCTATTTGTATGTGTGTGTCTGTGTTGAGCCGTTTCCAATAAGCTGTAATTAAAAGATGAAAGCTTGTCTTAAAGTTCATCAAATATTTAATGAGCTTTGTCTCACTGTCACATTTCTCCAAAGTGTAGAGGAAACACACAGGCCGTATCCAGTGGCGTAGAATAGGTTGTTTGCACATGACGTCATTTCCGTTGTGTGGCAGTGGCGCGAAATGCAGATGGGGGTCAGGAAGTGATTTGCAGCAGTCTGCGCAGACCGGCGCAGACACATAAACACAAGAAAAATGCATAGGTTTGCGTTTTTTACGGTTTCCCTTAACCAATAAAACAGAGAGAAGTCAACAAGTGTTTATCGTGTCCAAAAGCCTCAAAGGCGAAAATGCAAAAAACTCTCTGAAAAACGGGCAAACAGTGGATAGCAAACCTTCTTTTATGGTCAGGAGGAGCAGAGTCGGATTAGCCCGTGTGTGTGGTGACCACTTTGTCCAGGGTAAGTTAAAGTAATGTATGTATGCTGTGTATATGTCTATGTGTAAGTAAACTCCCATTGACTGGGCCGTTTAGAGTGGTTAAACTGCGCTAAGTAAACAAACGTTAGTGTTGATAGCATTGTGGCTAGGAGGACAATTCATATGGAAATGAATTGAAAAATACTCACCCTGGCGAAAACCTAACAACAGTCGTTGTTGAACACCTTGATACCCAGGTCGTGGACCCAACCACTCAAGGAAATTGTGAGCCTCGAGGCTTTTGAATTCCTTCATTTGCTCTATGGTGTAAAATGAAGTCTGGAGGACGAGGTAGTTAGTGATGTCAACGGCTAATAAAACTTGGGTCAGTTAAAAAATCCGAAGTTCTCATGAGCGGAGGATCTCTTCTGACATAATCCATAATTGTTTTCGGTATTGCTGTCTTATTACGTTGTCTTGAGCAGCACAGTACGGGCTTTCCTCGGTTGCGTCCATTCTGAAATTTACTTCCTGACCCCCATTTGAATTCCACACGTCACTGCCATGACGTTATTGCAAACAACCTATTGTGTATGGACCGTAGGGACGTGTCCCTACCAATCTCAAACGATGGCGGAAATGTCCCCACCAATTTTAAGGTTGAATGGGAAAAAAAATGCGCTTCATGCAACACATAAAAGGTTAAAGCCTTTCCCACTTCTGCACCGCCTCCCAAATATGTCTTTGAGGCCGGTCTGTTTTTGGTTGGCTTAGCTCCCTAGGCCAGTGATTCCCAAACTGTGGGGCAGCGCAAAGGTACGACACTTCAGGAGGGCAGAGCCACGCTCATCAAACAGAAGCAGAGCTCTGCAGCTCGCGCTGCAGGTATCTTAATCTTTTACCACAGTTCTACCTGCTTCAAAGTGTGTTAACAGTCAGTTTTCTAAATTCCAAAACGAGTAGGATTGAGGGCTGTAGCTGTGACTTGAGGCAAGATGAAGAAGTGTAAATAATATAACCCCCGAAGGCCACCGCTTATAAGTGAAGCTACTTCAATGATTAACATTTCATTTCCGCAAAATATTTCACAATAAAAGTCCCCTCATGTTCCGTATTCACAAAAACATTACTTTGAAATGGCTATAACAGGAAGCAGCATGTTGTCAGGTAGGGATGCACCTATCCGATCCTGGTATCGGATATCGGCTAGATCAGGCTAAAAAAGCTAGATCGGATATCGGTGACAAAGGGCCGATATATAGTGCCGATCCATATGGCAGATCTAGTCTTCTCAGTTCTATGCTTTTCTGTGTTTACAACACCCATGTGCGTCTCCTAAGTCATCAGCTCCAGCTGGTCTGTGCATTTTTGCCGGTGGAGCATGATGGAAGATAACTACAGAGACTCTGCAGTTAAGGTGCATGTGGCGCTTCTTTTCCTAACAACACCGCTGGAAACTTGCAACATGTGCAGTGGTAATGTTTTGAGGGATGGCAGTCGCGCTGAAAAATATAATGGGAGCCCAAAGGAGGAAGTTTACGTCAGCTGTAGCCTACTGCAAAGAAGGAAGAAACCTTCTATTAATGGATTCAAAGTGTGAAAACACGGACAGGTTATTGGATTAATTGTTCCGGATCCTTGAAATTTCCAGCCTCTGGTTTAGCACTTGGAACCCAGGTTCATTTCATCATCAAGTCAGAAAAGCCTGAAGTTGCCAAAACATGATTCTATCCTCACATTAAGAAATAGAGATTGTAAAGAAATAAATACCGGGATCGGATCAGCTAGTATCGGTATCGGTAGATACCAAAGCCCAGGTATCGATATCGGTAATGGGAACTAAAAAGTAGGATCAGTGCATCCCTATTGTCAGGTGTAGTAACCATTTTATACAGTCTATGGTAATAACTTGACGCTGTGAATAAAGTACCTGTAGATGTCTAAATTAAGTTGCAATGCAGACTTGTTTGATGGGGCTCACAGTAAGTGAACATATTTTCACATGAGGGCCCCCCCTCCCAACCACCGAGTCCAAGCACCGCACCTTAGGGGACAGATCCTTTGCCACAGCTGCCCTGGCTCTCTGGAACTCTCTCCCTCCGCACATCCGCAACTCTGACTATCTTTAATCATTCAAAAAACACCTCAAGACCCTCCTGTTCAAAAAAGCATACAACCCCCGCCCCACCTCTGTCCTTGTTTTGTTTTATTTACCTGTTTTATTTTTACTTTTACTATGTGAAGCGACTTTGAGTATTAAGAAAAGTGCTATATAAATCCTATGAATTATTATGTATTATTATTATAAGGTGGACAACACATTACTTAACAATATAATGGACTATCAGAAAAAAAGTATTATGATTTAAAGCCCTGTCTGCTTCCTATATTTAATTTGAAGGGGACAAATAGCCTACTTACTAATAACATATGCACTGTTGGAAAATAGGTTACATGATTTTGTGCCATGACCTCCTCGTGCATGGACATAGAGCGTGAGAAAACATTACGCACAATATAATGTGTTACAGAAAAGGCTCACGTGATTGTGACTGAAACTTTTATAGCAGTCCTAAAGTTAGTTGCTCAGCTTCTCACCTCTTGTACAGCTGCAGCTCCTCCTGGGCCACCATGAGCTGCGCCTTCAGCTGGTTCCTCTCCTGCAGAACCTCCTTTAGCTCCTGCATGGTGAAGCGCGGTCTGTTGGGGTCTGTCAGGTCCACCACCAGCTGGTTTGGTCCCGCTGTTTGCTTTGATTAGCAGGCATAGGCATAAAAAAACATTTTTATTATACTGTCCTCATTTGTCTGCTAGTTATTGAACTGTACATACACACTCACCGTGGCCTGTCCAGAAGAGCTCTCATTTATGATCCTGTCCAGTTCACTCTTCAAGTTGTCCCGCTCCATTTTCAGCTCCTCCAGAGACAAGTTGTATTTGTTGACCAAAGTCTCGAACATTTCTAAAACGCGGACTATCCTGAACTGTAAATCCGACACTTCTTCGCCCGTGCTGCTGATTTTCAACAAGTCTCTCCCGATCACATATGAGATGTCGTAAACATCCTCTACTGTCAGCTCGAACGCGTCCTTCTCGAAAGCCAGAGCGGGCGACGACTCTTCACCAAACTCCATGATGCAAAGATTCCTCTCCTACAAACACCCGAACAAAGTTACTTTTTCTCCTCTCAGCGTAAAACATACATGCCATTAAAGGCGCCTCGTTTCTTATTGTCTCCGGTTTCACACTTTTACAGTCAGAAGGTAAGTAACTTCCAGGGCAGCAGTACTTCCCCCATCACTCACCCACCAATAACGTGACTGTGTGGACAGCAGAGGAGGGCAAAGTATCCTAGCGACAGGTGAGTACAAAGATCGTCTACACATCAAGATGATTCACTCAACACTGACGGGTTTTGTGCTTTGCACATTACAGAATGCATGTCTACCTCAAGTTGCGAATGAGAGACAGCTCTGTTTTTATCTTGTCAGAATCAGGTGAGGAGGCACGTGATCTTATTGTCATCATTTTGGTGGTTTCCATATGTAATTCTGATCTATTTATTTCCATTTTTACAGTTGAATGACCAGTGGTGGACAGTAACAAAGTAAATTTACTTGAGCACAGTACTTAAGTAAATTTTTTGAGTATCTGTACTTTACTTGTGTATTATTTTTGGAGAGTACTTGTTACTTTTACTCCACTACATTCAAAAGACATTTTTTGTTATTTTTACTCCACTACATTTCTATCAATGCTCTAGTTACTCACTACTTTTGCTTTAAAGTCAGCTCATGAATTTCCTTCTATTTTCTGAAATCGGATCCTAAGACAGTAAAATGTGTTTGTGTAGTTCTGTTTGTCTCAGTGGTTTAGCCATACCTGTATATCAAACACAGAGCAAATTTCTCTTAGATCAGGCAGTTCATTTAGAGGTGGTAATGATGGCTTTAATTCAGCACCTGAGCACCCATGGCCATATCTTCAGCCCGTGTTAGAGATTTTTGAAATGAAGAATGATACGTATCATTTGAAATGTTCTCCCTGTTTCCCACTCTGCCCAAACATACAAAAAATCCCAGTCCAACCTGAGAAAGCGTGTTGAGCTATGTAACATTTATTTCATTCCAGATGAACATTTCAAACTAAGTTGTCTGTGCTTGGAGTAACTTAGTTTCTGTTTTTATTCCATGGTATGGTTTTTAAGAGATTTCAAGTAATGGTTTCTAAATAAACATGATGTAACAGAATGTACTCCTATGTATTCTTCACTGCATTTATGTATTTTGAAAATACGTTTCGAGATTTTTTAAGAAGCACTTTGAATACGTAAGTATTTTTAAAAGGAAGTACTTCTTTTTCTTAATTTATTCTATTTTAGGTTGTTTTTATGTACAGCACTTTGTGTTACAATGTCATTGTATGAAAAGCGCTTTATAAATAAAGTCTGATTGATTGATTTATAATTCCTTAGATATTTATTCTCAAACAGATACAAACTAAGAATGTAAGGTTTATAAACCCAATTTATCTTCAGTGTAAACCTCATCTGTCATGAGAACTGCCTGAGTATTACAACAATGTGCACAGTGCACAGTCCCTTCAGTTATTGAATGTTAGGACAACAATTCTGAAAATCGATTGGGGGTTAAAATGTTGCAACACTGCCAATAAAAACACGGAGAAAAAAGGAAAACAAATACAGGGGGCGCATTATTGAAAAAACATTACAATTACTGTTCCACATAGTAATAGAAACTATAAAAACTACAAATTACAATAAAAGGCTTTAACATTACTTCATCAACATTTAGATTATTAGTCTAAGCTATATCGGAATTGAGAATAACAATAAAACATTCAAACATTTGAAAAATAAACGTTTTTATTCCATTCAATGCTCTGATCAAGCATCATTTTACATAATACAACCTAGCATCACTGTTGATTGTTGGTACATGTTTTAACAGTCTTCAGCTAAGAACATAAAGCGCTAATCATTTTTTAATTTCTTTGCATAAGTGAATTATCTTTTGCAAACAAATCAATGAAGCTGTTCTCTCCCACGTCAACAACCTAGAGCGGAAATAATTAATTTTTAAACTTAACTACTACTACAAAACTGACTGTATGCATAAAATATAGAGAATGATGCATGACAACTTGAAGTAATTTATCCAATGTGCATATAATAACAATATCATCCTTTCAGAATCAAGGGCTTTTAGTGTTGATTATTGTTGGAATATGTTTCCTGCCAATATCATTGGTGTACAGCAAAGGTGCTGATCGTTTAATCAACTCTAAAACCATATCAGATTTAAACATAAAAGACACCCTTTTAGGTTAAACTCATAGTGACAGATGATAGTAGAATTCGGAGACTGTAAAGGATTATGTAGATGAAACCACAATTCATATTCTGAAGAATACTTCATGTAACAGCTGCTCCTTACAAAACTGCCAAGCAGATAATGTACACTTTGTATCACACTGAAAAGATTGGATTTTTGGCTCAAGCATTAAAGAGAGTGGGTTCCAAGTTACTGTAAAAAACAGTCACATTGTATTAAACGAAGCATAGCTTATTCATGATTTTATATAAAGTGATGCACTGTCAGAAGACAGCTGATGCATGGATAGATCCATGAAAAAAGAGTCTAAACACACATCAGTCACATACTTTTGCTGCATAGATTAATTAAAGGCTCAAAATGTTAAAGCTAACAACAGGGATTAAAATAACTGTTAGTTACTGCCATTAAACCAGTTCATTTTGATATGTTGACTAAAACATGTTAATAGAAACAAACTGGTGTCCATCTGGTTTTGTTAAAAGTGTGACTGAAAATCTGGATGTCAACTCATAAATAGAAGTTTATACAAAAGAAACAAGTCTTCTGATTGGTAACAATGTGGGGTCGTCTGCAATCAAACCGGCTGCCACCATCGGCATTATGGCTGTGAAGATCCTGCCCAGAGAGGATGATGGAAATAGTGAAACAATAAATGCAGACAGAAGAACATTTTGAGATATCAAATGTAAGTAACCTTAAGTGAGCCATAAGAGGGACACTCATCATTAATACATTACATTATACAAATATAAGGATAATATTTTAATGTTTATGAGACAAACATTTGGGTAATTCTGTCCTTTGACAAGAGAAGGTAAATCTTGGTGTATGAAGGTTTACTCACAGGCGTTTGATTCCTGATTCAGGCTGATCAGTGGAAGTGGAGAAAGGTGCAGGAGATGAAGAACAAACAAAGGAGCTGAAGTCTTCCTCATTCTCCTCACTGAGGAATATGGAAGGGAAAATGTTACCATTTATATCAGTTTGATGTGCAATCCTAATTAGTCAAATAATTATTTTTGGATGAAAGTGTACCTTCTATAATATGCAAGCTCCTCCTGTAGCACAAACACTTCAGCTTTGAGTTCATTTTTCTCCTGCAGGACATCACGCAGCTCCTGCAGTGTGAAGCGAGGTTTGCCTGACTCCTCATCTGAGCTGTCTGTCTCCTCTTCTGGCTCTGTTTCAGCCGACACCTTCTGCAGTTAAAAAAAAGCATTCAGTTAATTTCCCTGTATAGTATGGACATACACTGACACTAGTTATGAAGCAGGTAGATCAGTTATCTTTCATTAAGCACCCTGGAAGTTGAGGTAAAATAAATCTGAGTTAAAAGCAAAAAACAACGATGAAATGTGTTTAGCATTTTTTTATTGAATTCCTAAGAACACACCAGCATGACAGAGTGATAATGTTTTGTGTGTAATATAAAAATTAATACAGTGGGTCTCCTATGACCATAGTAAGACTCTGAGGGATAGTTAAGGCTTTACCAGTATCATTGCTGATGTGTCCTCTTCTTTGTTGCTCTCGTTCTTAATATTTTTTCCTTGTGATGATTTTGTGAGGGGAGAGGGACTCCTTTCATGCTCAAAGCAGTTTTCCATGAACTCAAGGTCTCCTCCACACTCTACCCACACTGAGTTTGGTTTAAGTGAGATTGAAGGTGCTGCTGACAAGGGCTCGATTGGTAACAAAAAACATCTACTTAGACATCAGACAACCTAACAGACTTAATATACTGACATATTTAAACATAATTCCACTCATGGTTTAAAGCCTGATGAAGATCATTTATTTTTCTCTATCTTACCCCCTTTGCTGGAGATGTAGATGTCATCACAGATCTACCAAATGAGGTTTCCTCTATTTCAGTGACTTCTTTCTCAAGCTCCCATCCCCGGAGCTCTTTTCTGAGCCTTGTCACCTCCTGCTGCAGAGCCCCCAGCTCCTGCTGCCTGGCCTGAGCTGCAGCCTCCAGCTCTGCCCTCTGCTGAATCAGAGCCTTTCCCTGAGACTCCATCACTCCTATCCTGTGGCGGAGGTCCTGGTTGATTCTTATCAGCCGATACTGCTGCAACTGGAGCTACAGTTGATTACATGAAATTCATAGCTTCATAATCTATACAGAAAGAAGAAAGCACCAGCCTGAGTGTTGTTTTTGTTCAAAATACTCACAGCTTCAATATCCTCGTTTTTAAGTGCCAGCTCATGATCTTTAACTCGGATTTCATCCCTTTGCTTATCCACCAAGTCTTTCAGCCTTTTCATCATCTGCCTCTCCTTCTCTGACATTCCTGCGGGAATCATGAAAAAGCAGAATAAGCAATTTTCACACATATAGCATCTTTAGAATAATAAAATGGGACCACTATACAGTTTCTAGAGAATAGATATGAGGTGATTTTGGTGGGGTTTTTTTTAGCTTTTTCAGAAGATTTTTCCAGACATTTATATGACTGAAGCACAGGGCTAAGATTTCCACAAGGACCTCAGTTTTAAAAATGGTGACACCTTATGAATGTAAAAGTCCATTACTTAAATTCTAATGAGAATAGTAAAAAAAGTAGTGCTTTTCGGCAGGAAAAACCTAGAATCTAATAGTTTGAAAAATATCACCACATAATAACACTCATTTAACTTCTAAATTCACAACAAAGGAATGTCACATTGCCTCAAACACATTTAGGGTCACGTTGACTGTCACAGTGTACCAAAACAAATGGCTAACTGAAAGGTGGGACATCACTCTAAAACAGTTGTGGTATATATCTTTATCAGTATGGTGAAATATCTAAAATACCTAGTTAACAAGGTCTAAAAACACTGACCCTAAAAACAGTATTTAGCAGATTTACTAGGTATTCTGACAATGAAGCATTTGTGACACCATACATGTGCTACTGATCACAATAACGTCTGTGAGCTGAATAGTCATGTCATGCAGTGTCCATTTATGTGAAGATATATGTTCATGAGCAGTGCGTGTGTGTGTGTGTGTGTGTGTGTGTGTGTGTGTGTGTGTGTGTGTGTGTGTGTGTGTGTGTGTGTGTGTGTGTGTGTGTGTGTGTGTGTGTGTGTGTCGACTGTGTGGCCCTGACACCAAGCATAGCTGCTGCAGCCACCATCAGTCTCACATAAGAGCTACATTTCAAACCGCTTCAAAAATAGTCTCCTTTACAAGCTCCTGGCTGCCCCTCTTCACAGCCTCTCTTTCATGTCATGTCAACAGGAACGCATGCAGCAGACACTGTACAAACTCACGTGACTGCACAGGGTAGATATATGTAATGTGTGCAGCAGATGTCTATCAGCGTTAAATGCATCTGCGACAGGCGCACATACAGTAAGCAACACATGACAAGTTCTGCACTGGAACACTTAGCCATGACCAAAGGTATTAAGTATCCAGATTCATCACTAAGTACTGTGAAATACTTTCACCAGAAAAATTTAGTTGAAAATGTTGTCACGTGACTAGTTATTTTACTGATACCTCAATATAATAATAATAATAATAATAATAATAATAATAATAATAATAATAATAATAATACCTTTATTTGTATAGCACTTTTGAATACAAGTAACAAAGTGCTTCACAAAAATAATAAAAACACAATAAAAGCAAAGAAGCAATAAAAGCAAACAGTCAGTAAAAGCAGAGATAAAACGTTGGAGATAAAAAAAAATTCACAAAATAAAATCTTTACGATAAAACTGTGTCTTGAGTAGTGAAATAAAATGAGGGATTTACCCTGCAAATATGATTTCCTCTGGCAGGTTGTTCAACAGTCGGGAGGCTTTGACAGCAAAGGCCCTGTCCCCTTTAGTTTTTAGTCTAGACCGTGGAACAGCAAGCAGAGCACTGCCAGAGGATCTTAGACTGCGTCCTGGTTTATGGGGGGATAAGAGCTCAGAGATGTATCAAGGGGCGAGTCCATGTTGTGCTTTAAACGTGATTAAAAGTATCTTAAAATCGATCCTAAAAACAACTGGGAGCCAGTGTAGGGATGCTAAAATTGGGGTGATGTGGGAAAATATTTTAGTTCCAGTTAAAAGCCAGGCTGCTGCATTTTGAACTGTCTGAAGTCAGTTAATTGATTTTTGGTTGAGACAGGAGTATAGTGAGTTGCAGTAGTCAAGGCGGGAGGAAATAAAAGCGTGAATGAGTTTTTCTAAGTTTTTGGGTGAAATATATCTTAATACTCATAATAGTTTTACATTACTCAAAATTTTTCCACAATAGGTTGTTTTTACAATTCTATCTTTGATGCCTGCTTTATTCAACTATTTCTCTCCTACTTCTGATACTATACCGCCTCAACGTAGGTATCTGCTGATGTGAATGCCCTCCTTTATTACATTTGTTTACACCAAAATATCAAATAAGTAGAATTGCCAAATGCCACTGGATCATTGTGTAATGTTGGATTGTTAGACCAGGGAGTTTGCAGCATGCTCTTATCAGGACAACAATGCAAATTGTGGTAGCACTTCATTTATATAATCGCATACATTTTTTCTATAATATCCATGTTTGCATTGACTGGATTTTTGAGACCCTACAACCAAATAATTTTACAGAAGACCTTGAGTCTGTAAACAGTTTAAAACATCAAATAAACTTTAAAATATATTTGGTGCATACAAAATGTTTTCTTTTCCCTAAAATAATCCTGTAACTAATATGCCACAATCTGGTGTAGAGCAATTGCCAGTCAGACAACCCACCCTCATGTTTCTGCAGCTCTTCTTCTGTGATGGGGGACTCTTTGAGTGTGAGGCTCACGAGCAGCTTCTTGTTCTCTGTCTGAAGCTGAGTGATTTGAGAGAGCAGGTCCTGAACTTCTCCTCTCCATACATCCTCTAAAAGCTCCAGCTCCTGAGAATAGGATACACAAACTCAATTAAAAAAGAAAGAAGTCACACCAAAAAACAAAAAGGTAATTGGGTTTTCGTGATCATTGTTTAAAATTAAAACTGCATCAGCTTGGGGCTTTAGTCAAGTCAACATTTAACTTATGATTTTGCATTTCTCATACTGGTATCAATTGTCATTTGTATTAGAATCATGATGGTAGCAGAGTTAATGCATAGAGTAAAATTATTATGTTGTACTGTGCATTAGTAATACTGTAATAACAGGTTAGTTTACTGCTATGTTCATCCAACACAACAAAAAATGATTTCATGTGCTATAACAGGGGTTCCCAAAGTGTGGGTCTGGACCCCCTGGGGGGTTGCGAGACACAAATGGGGGGTTGTGAGATGTCTTCCAGAATGTTTTTTTTTTTAAGTTATCTAAAATAGTACATTTTACCCATTATAGTAACAAATATAAATAAAAATAGTAGCTAACCTTGAAATGAAATCTTGAAAATAGAAAATGTAATGAGTTTTCTTTTTGCCAGATGACTCCTAAGTTTAGGGTTAGTGAACAGTTAATTACCAAAAGCATCAGTAGCAGTAGGTTAATTAATAGAAACACAGCCACATGCTCATATAGGTAGGGTCATTTTCTGCAGACCAGCTAAATGAAGCCACATTAAATCACTTTGAGGGACAGTGGGGGTCGCGAGTCTTTGGCACCTATATTTTGGGGGTCACGGACTGAAAAGTTGTGGAACCCCTGTGCTATAACAATAAATAACAAAAAAGTACACACTATCTTCATCATCCATGATAATAACAAACAATGCAAAATTAATACAGTGATGACTCAGCCATTGCCATTGCTCAGTTATTATAGTGAATCCATTGCTGAGCAACTTTAAGATTTCAAAATTCCAGAGTTTTTCTATTTCTATAGTCTGTTTTTTCTGTTTATTTTTTTCAGGCTAGCAATTTTGAAATATTTAACTTGAGCTAGACAATATAATGGCAAAGTTAGTTAAGTTAATAACTTGACTTGAAATTTGAACTTCATTACCTGTACGTCACAAGACGTGCACAGACAGAAAACCCCGAGCATGTTATCAACATAGACTGTATATAAAATAGGTTATCCAAGCAAGGAGTGTGACCCGCACACGAACCTCCTGGTGTTTCCTCTCCTGGTTGAATCTGTCGCTCCTCTCCTGCCGCAGCCTCTCCAGCTCTCTCCGCAGCTCATCGGCCTCCTGTCCGGCGGCTCCGTGGCTCACCAGCGCCTCTAACAACTCCAGTACCCGCACCACTTTGGGCACCAACCCGACAAGAGACTCGCACCCAAATTTGTCTATGATCCGCTCAAACTCCTGTCCGAGCACCGCCGCAATGTCGTACACATCTGTCACTGTCAGCTCCGCCGCGGGTCTGTCCAGCGCGGACACAACGCGCGTCTCCATGCTGGTCCTGTGCCTTTACTGCACCTCCGACATTTAACATATCTTTAACTCCTTTCATACACTGAGAAAACTCACCTTTCCTGGTGAGACACTTCTTCGTGTAAACTAGCCGAGGCGAGTATGAACATGGAGAGGACTTGTTTTAGTTTGTTGACAGTTGCAACTTTGCCAGCAGAGATGGGACGTTCGCGAACGAGTCTGTCTTTTGAACGGCTCTTTTAAGTGAAGATGAGAACCGATCTGCGGTTGTGAGCCGTTCATGTGGGAGCCGTTTTTATATGCAGATTGCCCACGCTGCCTTCGTCACCTGCATGCCCCATGATTCTTTTGTTCACACTTATTGTCTTCACTTTGTTATTTGGTTACACTGGCCCAATCTCAATGTCCTCCCTAAACCCTGAGCCCTGAGCCCTTCTTGACTTAATTGACGTCACCTGTAAAGTGATTGAGGGCAGGAGGCTGGAAGGGCTCAAAACCGATGAACTGGAGTGGGACAGCACTTTGAGACTTCTCACGTGACCTGCATGACATCACCAGCTCACCTTAGCGACATTAGGAATTTTTATTGCACAATTTTTACTTTCCTCAAATTCAAGGTGCTTAAGGGATTGACTGACTGCCATATAATCCAGGCTCTTACCTTACAGACTGCTTAACCACAACATTTAAAATATCTACATAGGCTATATAACTACAAATATAGGCTATCATTATGCTGTATACACATCTGTGTGGAGATGAATAGATTAAGGCTGTTTTCTATATTTATACATACAGGCAAACTTTTTTACCTGTAAATTTCATTGCAACTTTCATGCTTCTTTTTTACTGTCACACTTTTTTAAATTCAATGCTTTCGTTTACCTTTCCATGCTCACGGGCTTCCCCTGGGAATCCTATGTTTCACGTCACGATGCTATGAACTATGGGTAATTCCCTTACGCTAAGTCTGCAAAAATGCCCACTTACGGAAAGGGAGCATAATGGGCTCAAAAAGTCAGTGAGAGATCCCTCACACACTTGATGATTTGACAGTGGGACATCCCTAAGCCCTCATGGACTTAGCGGGAACGTGCCTCAAAGTCAGTGAGTGCTTGAGGGTGGACATTCAGATTAGGCCATTGTTTTGATGTGGATTCAAGTCAAGGAGTTGAGCTCCTGTTTGTAAAGTAGTTCAGGTGTAGAAACATAAGGCTGGGTAGTACAATTTTGCATTTACATTTTTATAATGTCCTAATTTTTATTCTAGTTGCATTTATATTTTTTATATACATATAAATGTATTCATATTTATTATTTTCATATTTTTTCTGTATTCTTAAAATGTTCTTGTGTGGAAAATTTTACAGTAAAGTTGTTTTGCATGGAAGTTATCTGTAGCCTGCGTAGTTTTTATTGTGCCACAAAGTTTTTTAGGAGAGGGAAAATTTAAAATAGTGATCTCACTGTGGAAACATGGGGATAAGGCACCATCTTATGGAATGTTTACAATGCCAAATGAAATTATAATCAATATTTCAGAATAATTCCCACCAATAGAGTATATAAGGTTGTGCTTATAAGTTTACATACCCTGGCAGAATTTATGATTTCTTGGGTATTTTCTGTTGTCATTATGATATAAAAAGAGTAAACACAGTTGTTTGATAATAATTTGCTTCACCCAACCACTAACCATGAGTGAAAAAAAAGTTTTTCTCTTATCTTTCATATTCTCTGAAAAATGGCCAAAAAAAATCACAAATTCTGCCAGGGTATGTAAACTTATGAGCACAACTGTATATTGGTGGGATGTGTAAGTTTGAATTATTTTGATCCAAATCTTATGTTGTAACTGCTACAATTGATTGTTACCTTGATAAAAACGAGTTACCCCTGGTGGACTTCTGAAAAATAAATAAATATAGCAATGAGACAAAGAGCCCGTCTTTTGAACGGCTCTTTAAAAGGAACGGCTCCTCGAGACCCGGTTCCCTTCAAAGAGCCATAAATCCCATCTCTACTGGGGCAGTGCGTTACTTTTCATGCTGCGTTCAGGAGTGTACGGAAACTTGACATGCAAGGTTCAACGGTAGACCAAAAATGTAAAAACCACCTTAGCGTATGTTTAAATTAATGTACACCTATAACAGACTTTATGGGTTGGCAGCTGCTCTATTTGACTGGCAAAATGGCGATGAGGTGTTACCGATTAAAAGCGAACCAAAGCAGATCAAATAAGGCTTGTATGAGAGACAAGAAGTTAGCAGATAAAGTAGCAGTTCCTTATATTGCCAAGGGCTAATATAAAGGAAGGTTGTTTAATAATGAAAAACTGCTTTGGCTATCGCGGTTGGGGTCTGCCTTGTGTGTTGGTGTTTACTAATAAACTGGGAGTACAAGCTCGTGTTGGAATTTTTTTAGCACATTTAGAACTGTTCTTGAAGGCAGCAGCTCTGCCTACGTCGTTCTGCGCATGTCATGATATAGCTGACGTATTAACTGTCATCCCTTTCGTAAAGCTCCTTGCATGGTTAATGAGTAGTTATAACACGTAATACATTAAAGGGATTCTTCTAGAGATTAAAAATAGCTTTGATACAAACAGTCAGGTTGCCTGCTCATTAATCATAATGTTAAAATGTAAATCTTGAATTTCTCTTAGTGCTCTAAGTGTGGGTTGTTGGATAATTTGTTATTATTTAACAAATATTTGATTAAGATAAAGCAAAATGCTTAGTCAGCTTACACAATAAAGTAAAACATGAGATATTAAATCAAACATTTATTGTTCATTTGTGTTGGACATTTACACTTCTTACAAGGAGAAACCACCATTATCTTTACTAAAATATATTAATAGATCTGAGTTTATAAAGACATTTCAAACAGAGGAAAGACGGAACATAAAAAGATGCATTTTAAGACCCTGTAAGAAAAGTTCCCAGAGGCTAAGAGGAATTCAACATGGTATTTTTCCACAAGCTAACCCTAGATCTCCAAGTGCAGCTGAAAAAAGCATTTGATGATTAAGGATGTTGACATCCAATATTTTTGTGCAAGCGCTGAGTCTTAATGCTGTAACAAAATATCCAGGTTCTTCTCTAATAAAGGGACATTAAGATATGAGTGTAGATATAAATTATACTTGGTGTAAGTTGCACACTCCTGTACAGACTATGTCTTTACAAGTATCATTCATTGCAGTAGTACAGTAAATGTCAAGGCCTCAGTGACAATCTTGTCCTTTTGAGAAATAAGGATCTTTTGCACAAAACAGGAACTTTCATCTTAAAGGCAAAGCCAGAGGTATGTAAAACATTTGCAGCAACATGTGCACACCTAGTGTCATGCCCCAGTTTCCACAAACCCGACAACATCAAAAGCACAATGTGTACATTAAGAAAAATGTGACGTGCTACATAATGAACGCCTAAAACTGTGCAAAGAGGTTGTACAAAGCTGATGTAAAAACTACTGATGTACAAGAACGAGATGTGCCGTCTATTTGTGATTATCGGAGAGGGTTTTTTTCTAAAAGAGTCGTTGATCATCTAAATCTTTCATAATGGAGTAAAAATACTTTCACACAGCCTTAAGGTAAAATAGTAACTTTATAATTTTTTAATAGTAAAAGTGTTTTGTTCTTGATTCCGAATACTTAAATAAAAAGGGCTCTGCCACGATGGCACACAATGTACCTTTTAAAATAGGGGGCAAAGATAGGATTTCCCTCAGAGGCATCAAGAGTCAAACGTCAGGCTTCTTGGCAAAACAAAACAAAACAGGAAAAAGAAAAAGAAAGGAGTGAACAAGTGAGGTGAAGCGGAGGATTGTCAGCATATGACTCAAAGGAACCATCTCTTCACAAAAAGGTGATCGCTCTCGGCCAATCCTCTTCTGCTCAGGCATTACTTAAACTGCAACATACAAATGAAAAGAGACAGAAGCATTTATCAACCAGACAAATATGTATACATTTCCAAAACTTGTATCAGACTCCCAAAGGAGTAGTTAACCAAGGAAAACATTATCAGAGTTTGCCTGGGGTGATGGAGGAGTTTTGCACATCTCAACAGCCTGCATATTTTCAGAATCAGAATCAGAATCAGAAGGTTTTAAAGGCACAAGTGACTTTGCTTGGACAAAAGGGTGGAGCTGGAGGTGGGTTAGTGACTGCTCATCAGTTCAGGTTAGTGCCACTTTGATTAGCAAGGACAAATCAAAGTTCATAGTAGCTGTAATATAAGTTGGGCAGCGTGTTTTTAAAAGATACAAAAAAATGTAGTACTTAAAAATTTTGAGCAGCAACATTTTTCAGGTTGTGATGTTAGTGACCAGTCAGTCAGCCCCAAATTAAGTACATTAAGTACATTAAGAATTAAGTATGACATTTAAGAAGACTAAAAGTAGCATCTGAGACAATATGAGACCAGCTATTCAGAACTGTGTTTAGGGGGTTCATTTTTAATATACTTACACAACCATACTTCTTTTTGCAACTAGTCGTGTCACCCAGTTTTAGACCTGGAAGCTAAACTCACTCCTTGAATAAAAAGCAAGGTTTGTATGCACACATTGGATCCGAGCTCTTGTGTATAACAGTGCAGATAACATTTGGTGAGTATTCTGAACAAATACCAATGTCCTAACACACAGCATGTAGTCTTTTCTTCACATGTCTTACCGGGCTTTTGGCTAGTACGTTGGGTTTCTGGGCCAGTGTAGGTTTTTTCATTATAGCCGGCTTGCTGCCTTTGGTGACATGGTGGCAGGATTGGACAAAGAGGAGGTGTCACCGTTCCCCTCAGGAACCTCATTTAGAGGAACTCCAGCCAAATCGTAGTGCTTCTTCCTCAGCTCACCCAAACGCAGCCGCTCGTTCTCCAAGCTACTTTCCAGCTCAGCACCTTCACCTGAGGGACAGGAAACAAACAGAGGGTCATTTATGAAACTTTAAGAAGTATCTGGTCTGTCAAGGATAAAAAAGTAAGGCACATCTTACCTGTGACTCCATTTCTTCTTTTCTCAGCTTGATGAGGGACAAACCAGAGAAGTCCATGGTATCTGCACAGGAAAAGTGTCACTAAACAAATGTTCATCACTGTCTAAAAAAAAAATCATTTAACAGATAAAACTGTAATCACCCTTTTCCTCCAGGTGCTCCTGGCCTGTCCTTGTTGAAGCCACTACATTAGCTGCCATTTCGTTCACATGGCGAGAAGCCTGCTGGAGGACCGGCAGCTTTTTACTGTGACGGTCTGCCTTCACCTGAGCGCAGAAGAGGAGAGGACGGACACTAGATTACACAGCCTAGATATGACAACAACAAAAAACTATCCAACAGGAATTAATCACAAAGTCAAAGTGTGAGGCAGTGGATGAGTAAAAGTGAGTTAGAGCCACCAAATTGTTTTTTAGGTAAATGCAATTAGGTGAAGAAACATAAAACTCCCTCCCTAAAAAGTATTGTGCATATGGGCAATGAGGATACAACAATGTAATGTATTTTTAAAGTAAGAAAAGTACCTGGAAGTTATTAATAGGCATATTTTTCTAGAATAAGGTCATTACCTTTGAGGCAGCGACCAGCTGTGCTGTGCTGGCAGCGATCTCGTGAGAGCAAACAATAAGCTCCTCATATTTCCCCGTGTGCAGCACCACCTTATCAGCGGACTCCCTGTAAGGACACAAGTTATACTTTAAACCACTCAGCTGGAAAGGACACAGCGTAGCATGGCAGATATCACCTAGACATCAATAAAGTGTAATGAGGAGTGTTTTGATTAATCTAACTACAGTAATCAAAGAAAGCCAGCTAACCATAAACAACCTTTGTATACATTGTGCATTTCAGAATTAGTTTAAAATAAGTTACATTACTGGGTGCCTGAAATTACTTTTCCAAATGATTGAGCTACACCAAGAAGAGATATAGTTTGTTTGAGCTGCTGTTGAGTGTCTGTTGGTCAATTTCTAGCAGTGCCTCTAGAAAAAAGTCAAACTTTAAAAGCAAGAATAACAACTTACTTGACAGTATAGTTTTAAAATGGAACATGAACTACTTCTGATGACATACAAACACATAAAACTGCATTATCTTGTTCAACTTACACCATCTCTGTGGCTCCCCATCCCACAGCCTTGGCAGCCGAGATGAGTCCCTCAGTCCAGCGAGAGTTTCGGGCATAGAACTCCTTCATTGAAGCTGCCCCCTTAACAAGAAGCACACCAAAAACCATTAGTCCTTTTAGTTGTTTGTTTGTTTCTAAGAGGATCCGAAGCATCTCTCAGTTTGATCTCAAAAACTTAAGCTGTTAAGCTCTTGAACAAAAACCAAGCTGTCAGTTTTGGATTCAGAACAAGAACAGTGTGACTCACCCTTCCTCCCTCGACTATCTCCTTCTGCAAGTCCGTGGATGCGATGATCAGCATGCGGATGGCCTGTGCAAGAGAGGAAGAGAACAACAAACAAGAAAAAAATTAGTTTGATGCGGGTTACTAAAAATCGCATGCATGCAGCCTATGTAAGGTAGACTATGGGCAACTTGAAGGCTACACAACAACACATTGCACTGGCGTACCTTCATGAGGTCGGTGCAGCTGTACAGGATTCTGTAAAAACAAGAGGGAGAAATAGTAGGGGTTTAAAAATAATATTGTGACTAATGCTGTGTGTTGTGGTTTGTTTCTTCAGTAAAAAGTTCACTGAAAAATGACATATTTCTGTGTTGTGCATTCTATAATTATTGGTCAGAGGAGAGCTGTGATGTTAATTCAACTTCAGCATATGATGCTGTTACAACAGTAACACAGCATCATTAATGTTACAACATTGGTGTTTCACTAATTACGATACACGAGTCAAAAATGAACAAACCTTTCATTAACCTCCAGTTTCACCCCTGAGGTGTCTTTTCGTGCCTGATTCATCATTTCCTAAAAAAAAGTATTGAACATGACATTTATCCGTTAAAATATATATGCAATAAAATGTAACAGATAAACTTATCACACATGATGTTAGTCACTTACGTCAATCCTACGAACAGCCTCTTCAATAGCTGCTGATGTTGCAGCCATTTCTTATCGACCAAATCACCAGCTCATCCTGACGAACATCCATGCCTTTAGGACGCAGCTCCTGGAAATAACAAGTGCAAAATCATTTATTATTTATGAAGAAAAGTACAAGTGAATATTACAGGAACGCTCTACACTACAACTGGTAAAATAATGAACACAATAGTGTAACTTTTAAATGAATCTTTTCTTTTTCAAGAGAGAAGCTAAACTAGTAATAAGTGCATCAGTATCCATATTCCTCATCCACTAAGCTTGAGTCATAGTTGTGATTTTCTGTCCATCTTGCAAACAAAACGTTTTGTCAGGATGGCAACTCGATCGAAGCCACACATCTCATCTGCTCCTTTGTTTCAGAAACTCGAGCTTCTTAATATCTATAACATCAATATCGTTCAAATATGTGTTTTTTTTGTATAAAATACAACGTGAAGGGAATATCCCTGATCACTTCAAGTCTTACTTCAAATTAAATACACAGGTCCACTCTTACTCAACTCGTCACACTTTATTTCTTCATCCTCCTGAATGTTTTACTTGTAGAAGTCAATTCTCAATACGTTTCAGGGGCAGCAAATTCTGGAATATCTATTCCAATGTGGAGAAAAACTGTTTATCCTTAAAATGTTATAAAGGATGCTTGAAAAAACTTTTAACCACTGTTACTAAATTATACTCATCATGCTCAACCACATACTCAGAAAAGGTATTCTTACACATCATATTCATATTTCGTATTTTGAATTCTGTTGATGTATAACTGTATTTATATTAATTGTTAAATTTGTATATTCCCACGTTATTTTATTTTAGTATCAACTATTGTCTTTAAATGTGTCAATTTGTATTTTTAATTAATTTTGATATTAGAACACTATTTGGGTGGAGGCTTCAAATAAGCTCTCTGAGTTTTCTGCCTCTTCCTGCACAGTATATTATTTACCTTTGCTCTTTTTGTGTGTATTTCTTTTAATTGTGCAAATAAATAAACATAAACATAAAAGATTGAAACGTAAAGTTAGAGTTCATCCCTTTTCAGGCTAATTTGAGACCAACCTATCACAGGTGCGTTTTGGATGCAAGACATTTATGTCACTGTCCCAGTCTCAAGCTGTGGTTGAAATAGTAAAAAAGAGGCTAGATAAAAAGTACAATGCAATTATGTCTCTTTACTCACAGCTAACCAACATATGATCAATGCACACTGTGAACACTCTGCACTGATGATTAATCAAAGCGGAAGAACAGTGCACATCTTGCACTAAACCACAGCCTGGTAGCAGTGCAGGAGGACAGATGTTGACCACAATTGAATGGATAAAGACGAGGCATTAACAAAGATCATAGTTTCATCTAACAGTAATCTTCTTCAGACCCAGCATCTGCAATAAAAACCCTTCGAAATTATACACTGCTATACAGATTCAGTTCTTCACCACGTCATTCATAGAGCAGTGTACGCACCATTTTAGTTAGAATGAAAACTGATTTTTAGTGTCACTCACACTGGCCCAAGTTCAGGATCTTTGAACAACTAAGCGGATGAGGCCGGGTCTGCCCTCTGGAGTGAGGTCTTGGACTTCAAATCATTGGAAGAACTGCAGACTCTCAGTGGCACAGCCTCTGCAGTTCTCTGTCAGCTCTGTGGAGTGTAAAAAACAGTAATCAAGAATGGTCCATAATACGGCATGCTAACAACTCCTGCCAGGATGCTGCCAGAAGTATTTGTGTTTTGACACTACAACGCTGAAATGTAAATTAAATGGCCTCGGAAAAAAATAACAAACAATACATTATGGCTGGTGCAATGCCAAGGAAGTAATATGCAGTATGCTTACTGTCTGCATGATCAGTAGGCGCCATGTGTGCAGTGGCACGTGCCGTTAATGATTGTATCCGCAGCCAAGTGGGAGAATTGGGTCAGAGCCCTGAGCAGCCCTCCAGCATCTAGATACAACAGCAAACAATGATAGAGCAAGGAGCCACGTTAACAAAAAAAACATTTAAAAAGCCTCTAAAGGTCAGGTCGTGGATCATGTCAAGTAAAAGCAGAGCACACTTGACTTACCCCTCATGTTACCCAGATAATCCGCATGTCCCTTTTTCACTTTGTCTTAGGAGCCCAGGGTGGCCTCTGCACGACTTATGAGGTAATCTGTGTTTTGAGGACAGAGGATTGAAAACTACATCAGCCTCAGCTTCAAATAACACAATGCAGTCTATATAAGAGTTAAAGTTATGTTTTTTTATGAAGTTAAAGTTATTTAAGTCACAACATTTTGTCAGTACCACTTCACAGGTTTTGTCTGCTGTGGAATGATACAGTAAGGGTCTGACCTGGAGAAGCTGGTGCAATCGTACAATGTAGGGGATCATCCAGCTTAGCCACAGCATCCTGGATGATGTTTTCAGCCTCTGTGATGGTTCCCTGCAGCAGAGCAAACTGCTCCTCTAGGAGCTTCTGCTTCAGCTTCTCCTCCTGACTTGACTAAATGCATGCAAATACAGATATGTATATTAGAATACAGGTATACCGAATGGGAGAACACACACTCACCAAGTGGTGTCCACTATAACCAATAGGATAGTTTTTATAATAGCAGGATTTACATTAAGGCTATTTCCTTTCTAATTCAGGTGCAATTAGTACACCAGGGAGTCCAGGGGAAAGGTTATACACTACTGTACTTGTGTGCTACATTATGACAATGAACAGGACACCTTTTTCTAAAAAGACCATGTATGTAGGTAGAACCGTGTGCATTAAAGCACTTGAGTTTGTTTTTGTGTTCATGTGCTGCACAGGTTAATCCAGATGACTCAGCGAGGGCATACACTCCAGATTACACTGCAGCAGCACACTTTTCCTGCTGTACTCAGCCTCAGATCCAGTCTGTCCTTTATTTTTGTACAGCTTTTCCTTGCAGCTACCTTCATTTGAAATGCAAAACTGTGTTTAAGTCTTCTCCATATCATTTATTCTTTACTGTGGAATCAGACTGAAGAGAACATGACACTGCATGTTTTCTAAAATACCATAAAAACTGACTGTGCACTCTATAGTAGATAGTCTGAACTCATCATAATCTGTACATCATAATTTCAGTGACTGGGAGTGTTGCCTTGTAACTATTTGATATTGCAGTCCAGCCTCAAGCACAAAAATGCAATGTCACCCTTGGGAGGATTTGGGTTTTACTTTTTCTCTGTCTTAAAGAGGCAGACTTTAAATCCTGCTGAATACAACTAAATGTACAGAGTGGAGCTGCGCTCTCATACTGCTGAGCTGGGCTCCACTGTCCTGACTGACCTTCTCCTGTAGTTTGCCCTGCAGCTCTCCCAGCTCCCTGCTGCTCCTATCTCGCTCCTGCTGAAGCGATGACTGCTGCACCTGCGCGGCCTGCCGCAGAGAGGACAGCTCCGCCTCCTTCTCGCTCACTGACCGCATCAGACGCTCCTTCTCTGCCTGCAGAGCCGTCATAGAGCTGTTCACTTGCTCCGAAGCCTAGCAAAGAGATAAAGAGAGGGAGACAGAGACAGAGACATAAAGAGACAGGATGAGAGATAGAAAAAGGGGGGGTGCAGAAGAGGCAGATGGCTGTGAGTGTCTGAGAGAAAGTCAATGTGGAAATGTGTGAAGAGCCTCAAGCTTTGAGAAACAGAGCTGGTGAACACTCTGAATGTTAGATGACGATGCATTAGCTTTCAAAGGTTTTCGAAGTGCACACTCACAGTCTCACTGCTCTGCAGAGTTGCCTTGATTCGTGTCACTTCTGCCAGCTTCTCGTTCAACTCCCTCCTCAGCTTCTCCATCTCAAACTTCTGCTCTTCTAACTAGGGTAACAAGAAAAAAACATGAACATTCATCTACACTGCTAACTGAAGACTTTTTTGTGTTTCTCAAAGTAACAAGTTGTCCTACTAACCTTCATGTCAGCTTCCTGTTTTATTCGATCAACCTCAAATGCCAGCTGCTGTTTGGTTCTCTCTACATCGTCCTGAGTCTGCTGTGTCTCTGACAGCATCTTCACAGTGTCTGCACTCTGTCAGGAAATTAACACATTTAATGTTACCACACACAAACAGGTACTGACATGAAATTAAAAGCAATCATCTGTGGACTGGTCTGCAGTGTGACTGTACCCTCCTCAGTAGTTCAGCATGGCTGGACACCAGCTCTGTGTGCTTCTCCTTCAGCTTATTGTACCTCTGCTCAGTGGCCTGCGCTCGCTCTGCACAGAAAGCAGAGATGATGGCATCATCAAATCAATGTTACGACATTTTGCTGACAAAAGCAGAAACTGTTGGCTTTATGTCTCACTTTCTGCTTCAATGAAGGTAGACTGTATGTTCTCATGTTCCGAGTTTCGGCGACGTGTAGCCTCCAGCTCCATGCGCAGCTGTTCATTTTCCACCAGAGCTCGTTGTTTCTGTGCACGCTGTTCTTCCAGCTCCGCCTCCAGACTGTTGATTTGGGACTTCAGCTGAGTGATGTATCGCTGAGCCTTTAGGAAGAGGAAAGAGACGACTTAACTTAATAATAACTTAACTTAATAATATTTGGGTGCAAATTCAGTTTGGAACAGTCGTCTCCTTCATAGAAGTTCTGTTTGACTATTTCAATTTATATTTGGAGCCCCCGTAATTTTATCCCTCTTTAAACTCCATATGTCACTGGCCTCATTTGCATTTGGATAATCTCTAAAAGACTTCAGAACGCAGAAAACAATGGGCCACAGGAACCATTTAGTTCTTGGAAGAGCAGTTCCAGGAACTAAAAGTACTAAAAGTTCCTGGAACTGCTTGTCAAAAACATAGACTTTAAAAAATATGAACGTAGGATCCGTGACATCACCCATCTGTTTCTGAAGAGCTGTTTGAGGCCAATCGTCGGCAGCAGCCATATTGCTGCTGTTGAGTGAGAGTGACGTAAAGAGGCGGCACTGGCCAACAGCTACAGTGTTCTCGCAGTCAGCTGTGCCTCTCATTGGAAGACTCATAATCTCAATATCTTCGAAATTGATGCTAGAAAAAAATTCACCCCACTCACAGTGTGAGCCGAACGAGAAATGAGCTACCCAGACTACACTCGTCTTTTGTACCAGGCTGTAAACATGTTTATTTCTGCTGTAAAGATCGTCTTGTTTGAATTGGTGTGTATGCGGTTTCTGGTACTCCCAGAGCCAGCCTCAAGCGGATCCTCGATGAACTGCAGTTTTTAGCACTTCCGTATTGGACTCATATTTTTAGACCGGAGGTTGCCGCTTGGTCAAAAAGCACCTTTAGTCAGATGTTGCCCATATTTCTTTCAGTATATCCACTCCTAATCATCATTCTGGTGTCTCTTTTTGTTTCATCAGTTTCTTCCTAACTTTAATTCAGATTTGATCTTAACACCTATTTAAAGTGACACCATTATCATTTCACATCATAGATTCCTACTTTTTAAAATTATAATATTCCCTGAATCACTTTACCTGTTCCTGGGCTGATTCTAAACCAACTGCATCAGCTATAAAGTATTTTGGATTTACATGTTTTATTTTAAGGTGCCTTATAAATATTCATGAACAAAGCAACTCTGTTTGATGAACTTGTAAAAAAAATCTTATATTTTCAGTTTACTGGCTGCACTATTTTTACAAATATCACCAGATGGTCTCTTGACACTGTAAAATCTTATTTTCAAATTATTTTCGTTTGGGCTGTTTTTACCAGAAAATGAATGAAAAAAAAAGCACAAAATAACAGCAAAAAAGAGAAAATAAGGGAAAAGTTTTGTAAGCTGGAATTTATGATGTCAAAACTCTCCAGTGGACACACTCATCTCAGAGGCTACTTGTCACATTCCACACGTTAGGAGCAGCATTTTCATCCACCCCACACATGACCCAGATTCTTTTGCAACTAGATAATTACGTCATCTGCTGACATGTCTCCTCCTTGTTAGAGAAAAAGTCTGAAACCTTAGCAACAGGTAATTCAGTCTCAAAGTCCTTACCTCTGCTTTAACCCTCTCCAGCTCGGCTCTCAACAAATCCAAGTCACGCTTCAGACTCTCAATCTGCAAATCTCTGCAGGACAGAAAGCATACAGTATAGTCATGGTGTGCAGAGAAAGACAGCAAGCTGGATGTTAACAGAGTGGTACGTGAAACTAGTAATAGTAGAAGTATTTTACTAATAGTAGCTATAGTAAAATAATGCTCACCTGTCATCGAAGCCTCCATTTGGAGGTCCAAACGTCTGATCAAATATGTCCAGTTGCTGAAAAAAGGGAAATTATAAATTGAAAAAACGGATAGGATATGATTTATTCTATACAAGTCATTGAGTTAACTGGTGTATACATATTTTAAACTCATGCATCTGTGACTCGTGTCTCACCTGTGGCTGTGACTGCATGCTGGATGTCGGCAATGTCGCTGACCTCAATGAGTGGCTCGGGCTCATCATCATCATCATCTTGTTGTTCCGGTTCATACTCATCAGGGATCACCACCACAGCTTAACATGCTTGGCCAGCGAAGCGCATGCAGGAAATTCGGAGGGGACTGACATGGGAAGAGGGAGAAGGTGATTATGTAAATGTCTTTGACATTTGAAATGCAGGCTGTGACTCAGCACTGAAGACATCCCCCTCTGTGCTCTTACATCAGGCAGCTTTGGGATCTGGATCAGTCTCTTGAAGTACATCATGTCTCTGGCTCTGTTGAAGAAGGTCTTAGGCTGTGGGACAAAGAAACGACAACTTACTGTAACACTCATCTTTTATTCATGTGAAAATACTACATGTGTATCACACACCAATATCTCTGTTATTTTCTACTATGTAATGTAACCAATGTTCAATCTTTTTTGGATGAATAAATGTGACGGAAAAATTAATTGAAAAAAAAGCAATTCAGTTACATAATCTGAGTGTAGTACAGTGACACAGAGTGACATATCACAAAGGGTGGGGAAGGAAACACAGCAATGGGCATATTTGCATCTGTTTTAAGTGCATGGGTGAATGGGTGAGGCAGGATTGTGTCTGCACACTTCCTTTAAACAATAAAGTGATTATATCTGCTTGATGTATTTATCCATTCATGGCCTAAAAGTAAACATGACCTACCTGTGAAACTGGTCATGGAAACGATCACGGTGTCCTTGTAAAGTTCAGCAGGGAGACCTGACATTACAGACATGGTGCAACATTTTAATAAGGTATGCTTTAAGACATATCATGCACGATCTCAAGAAAAGTCTGTATTAAATGCATATGTTACGTAATTATTCTGAATGAACTACAAGGATAAGGAGCATTTAAAAAATAATCCAGAACATTGAAGCTTTGTTAAAATTGTTCTTACAGGCATGCAGCTTGAACAGCAGCTTGACGTGAAGTGGTAAAGGTGACTGCGTCCTGGTAACTTGGATGAGTGAGACAGCCTACACTGGCCTGATGTGAGGGTGGAGATGGCGATGGATGTGTTGAGCTGTCGAATTACTAGAAGAGAGATCAGGTACAGGAGCACAGAGAAAATGTTAAGATTCCTTAATGCCTAAATGAGGCTGAAAATGTGACACAAATATCTAACTCACTGATGAGGTAGCACGGTACATTCTGTCTTGAAACAAGCCTATCACTGGTGAGGAATTTTAATTCTGATGACTCCAAAGCATATTTCAGAGACTGAAAAAACACATCAACAATATAAGTTCTAGTTCACTTCTTTCAGAGTAATTTTGCAAAATGTGTTCATGGTGTTGAAATGTGATCCGGAGCCTCTGCCCCACAGGCCTGGGAGAGGCATACCATCACATTTAACTGAAGGAAGCCAACTAAATGTCCTCTGATTGCAGGCATTTCCTAATCACTTAGAACACATTAAGGGAAAACAGGAAAACGAGAGTTAAAACTGGGTCATGTGATTGAGAAAAACTGTCCTTTACAAACACATTCTGAAATGGGGTCCTGGCTTTGATGCATAAATAGATAATGTCAGCAGCTAGCAGCCCTCTTCTATAGCTCAAGTTTCTCTTCCTTGGAAGAGCCATATCAGGGAAAAGGTGGGAGGAGTTTTGTTTTCACCTGTCTCGGCCAGCTTCAGCTCTCCGTCCAGGTAATCAAACACCTCCACTGTGAGCTGGAACCTGCAGGAGAGAAGTTGATACCTTTGTTAGGCAGAAAGAGGCCCCACTGAGACACAACCATGATGTGACACCGTGAAATCAAACAAGCTTCTTTTTAAATTTTGATAGCATAATGCTTGTGCTATGACTGACATTGAATGAGATACAGGGCTATATATGTAATATAAAAATCTTTCTTTCTGCAGCATTTGTACACTCACACATTATTAATATCAGTTCCTGCAGTGCGCTCCAGGACTTCATCTGTCACCTCCAGGTTCGGTGGGATTTCTGAGTGCTGCAGAAGGATATTTTGGATGCCAGGGTTTTATTCCTATACACATATTGCCTATTCCTCCATTAGATGCATATTTGAAAATATCATGTAGTACAAACGATGGCAAAGGATGGTTTTACCTTTGCATGAAACTCCATTTTTGTGCAAAGCAGCTTGGTATACAGAACAACGAGTTGTCCATATCTGTCATGGAGGTTGCTCTAAAAAAGAAATTCACAGGAGCAGAAAAGTCAGAATAAAGTTGAAACAGAGTTTTAAAAAAATAGTAGGGGTGGAAAGAGTACTAAACTATTCTTCTCAAGTAAAAGTACATTTACTTTAATGACATATGATAAAAGTATAAGTCTGTTCATCTAATAAGTAAGAGAAAAAAATACTTGATTTGAAATATACTTAAAGTGCTGAGTTCTACCTTTTAACGAATGGTTGTGGGGTTGGTGAGAGTAAGATGTAAAAGCATATTTTCCCAAACTAACTGTTGTAATATAAACAACAGCATTAAAGTGTGAAGTGATTTTGACTCTGCACCTATGCGGGGTGAAGTTACTGAATATTTTATGCAGTGTCTTTTGTCAGGATTGCATTTTGAGCATGGTCCCTGCACACTCCAGTCTTAGCTGGCTGTGCAGAGAGGTTTTCTATTAGGAGCCAAAAATAAAAGACTTAATTAATTGTAAAGAGTAAAATGGCTGCAAATGAAGCAACCAAATGTTGTTGATATGTTTCTTGAAACACTATGGCATACAATTTCACTGATCTTGAAAATTAGGCTGAGAATATCTCAAAATAAGATCCATATGTGGTCTGTCATGTCAATGTGGCTTGAAAAAGTGTAATGAGATATTCTGCATATAATTGAGACACATTCACATGGTAAGATCTGAGCTTTTTGCAGTGCAGACATCATATAATCAGCTGGTTTTCATGCTGTTGATAGAAAGCTTGTATGTTATTAGCGTTTAAAAAAATAATTAAGAATATTATTATTGCACAATATCATTGTATGCAGTTCACATTGACAAATAGAAGCAATCATATTCTTCCATATTCTTATAATAACATAAGAGGGGCCTAAAAGAACATACAATCATAGTAATAATAATGAATATTATTTAGCAGATTTTGTACATAATGATGAGCAGCAAAAAAAAGATGTAAAATCAAGACTCATGTTAGAGGGTAAAAATAAATATAAAGAAAATTCAAGTCATTAAATAACAGAGTAAAACAGGTAGAAACACACAGCCATCAGTGTTTCTGGTTTATTCTTAATCTCTCAGCCCACACCGACATTCTCCCCCCAGACCCCTTAAAATGTCTCAGAACTGGTCCCCATGCCTTATCAAATACTCTCATCCTTCCTGCAAACTTGAATCTAAGCTTCTCCATTTGTATGGTCTCGCCCAGCTTTCTCAGCCACATCTCAAATGAAGGCACAGCATCAGACTTCCACAATCTCAAAATCAGTTATTCACATTTTTTTTTTAACTCAGTAACCGAGGCTCTGTAAAATGTAGCCCAGTCCAATACCTTTCACAGAAAAGAGTAAAATTTACAGATTGTAAAAAGTAAAAGTACACAAAAAAAGTAACTAAATTACAGCAGTGTGAGAAAATGTATTTAGTTACTTTCCACCTCTGAAAATCAGTATCATCAAGTCAAAGCTTTCTTTTTCATTTCTGTACGGAGATTATGTTTATGTTAGGCAACACAGGAAATCCAGTCAAACACATTTATATTGTCTATGCTTACTTTTGAATCAATTTCTTTATGATTATTTTTTCAAACACTTCACTGAGTAATTGTAAAAAAGATGCCAAGACTCCCCACAGTTTCCCAATTTCAAACAAGGGAGCTGTGATGTCTCATACAGTCTTGCAGGACCTGTGCAGATGAGAGCTTCAATTGATGACTCCAGTAACACTCAGTCACATTAGTCAAATCCTACTCATAACATTTTTTCTTACTAAAACTGAAAATTCACCCTGAAAATAAGGGCTTTGGTTCATTTAAAAAAGAATTTGCTTTTAAGATGAATCCTTACTGTACGAATAAAATAAGTCATTGAACATTCAGTTATGAGAGTAATATTAAGTGTTTATGCAGAAATGTTAGACTTCCCAGCTATGGGTTTACAGCATAATGCATAGATAGTAAAAGCAGGGAGGGAGGGGTACTTATGGCATACATTACGTGTCCATCTCGTAGGACTTTGTGCAGTACATGGCAGAACTTCCAGCTGAGGATGGAACTGCTGGCCAAAAGGGAATCCCAGAGCGTAGGACCAGAAGGTGTAAGGCCCCCTTCTCCCTGTGAGTTCCGAGAATGATCCCTGTTGTTGTGTTAAGGATACAGGGCTGATGGCGAAAAATATAACTAGGTCTCCAGAAGTGTAAGAGTTTTCTTCTTTTGTATTCAACAACATCACTGATCTACACATCCAGCAAAGCTGCCACAATTTCACTGTTGTGTTGTCACTTCTGTGGTTGGATCCCAAACTAAAACTCTAGAAGAAATACATCAAAGTGAGGACAGTCACTGCACATACTCTGAATGCTGTTTCATCATGATCTATCGGTGCATATTAAAGTACTGATACAGAGCGTAAACAATAACAAAAACATCTACTCTCTCGGGTGCTGGTGGCCTAGCGGTCTAAGCGCCCCACATATAGAGGCTAATAGTCCTCGTCGCAGGGGTTGCCGGTTCGATTCCCGGCTGTCGACACATTTCCTGCATGTCTTCCCCCGCTCTCTGCTCCCCACATTTCCTGTCTCTCTTCACTATCCTATCAAATAAAGGCAAAAAGCCCAAAAATATAACTTAAAAAATAAATAAATAAATAAAAAAAAAACATCTACTCTCTGTCCAAAGAGTGACATAATGACTGATATATAAAAATACCTTTCAAGATGAGATACAAAAGCAGATTCTAAGGTGAAATCTGCAGAAAAGCAGAGTCATTGGCAATTTATCATTGGTATTGTTAAAAAGGATACGGCGTGCCATGTTTCTCCTTCACAGGTGTCTCCGTTGAGTTGATGGCTTGCTGATGCTGCTCAGCTGAAAGTAGAGGAGAAAAGAGGATCAGTTTCAGAACTAGTACATCTTACCTCTCCACCCACTCAGCCATCACCTGTGAGGCTTATAATAGACATAGCAGCAAACGTGAGGTTACACAAAGAGCAGGAGTTAAACAGGCTGTCCTGCAATGACAAAATGAATTGGAGAAACAAATGACTCTGCACTGTGTACACATTCTGCTGTACAGACCTACGTCCAGCTCTCACCTTTCTGTTTACCAGATGTTTACTGACTAAAAACAGTCAGAATAATAACTTCAACTGAGGTATATATCAGACCTTGTTTTTCAACGCTAGTGCAGCTGAAGTATCTTCTAGGTCAGCTGTTTGAAACGTTAAAATGTAAGTGTGGTGCTTTTCTTATCTTTTAATAAAGCTTAGTGTTAAGACCACAAAGGTTATCATGTTTAAAAATCCTCCTGATTATGAGCCTGAGAGAGACTGATCGTCACAAGACACACAGTGAGCTGCTCCAAACAACCTGCTCAACAGGTATAACAAGTGTTACTAAAAGGGAGTAGGTAGGGAGTGACACACAAACAGACAGAGTCTGGATCTCCACACACCTGGATAATTGTCCCCATTGTCATTCTCCCACTTAAATGAATCTCAGGTGAAGAACAACACAGCAAAAAAGCATATGATCATTGACCTGTGTGGTCATGTTACAATAGAGTGCTCTTTTAATGGTTATTCCCTGTGCCAATAACCTCACAGCTCAGAGAGAGGAGACAAAGAGTGTAAGCCAGGAAGGTTGTTATGTGTGCCAACTGTTGAGCAAAAACAATGAATCCAGCCTCAGGCTGCTGTCATGGTACTGACTTTGCACTCTGAAACTTTTCTCAATATTTTTGCTCTGCTTCTTCTCTATTATCGCAATCATTCCAAACATTTCGCGGAGAACTCCAAAATGCAAGAAATTTTGATTTCTCTTAATCCTTAACTACAAGAGCAGATTTTTTTTTCTATATAAAAATGACCTTTCTGGATTGTCTGTAATTCTTATCACAATTGATGCACATATTCTCACTTAGGTGCATACATCTGAAAACACAAACTGTCTGGCTGCTTAAGATACATCTACATTCCAACAAACAACAATGGCCCAAGAAGGCTGTGCCTTGGACTTTCAAAGAGAAAACACAAGTAAGATCTAGTAAGGTTTTGGTCCGAGTCAAACATTGGCACAGGAGGCTGAATTGATCGCAAAACTCACACAACCCAAATTCAATGGTCTTTGGAGGTGATTTTGAGCCCATGCAGTGATTTCCACTACAGGCTCATGTCTGTTTTTAATGCAGTGCTGCCTGAGGGCAAGAATATCAAGGCCATCCAGCATTGATTTTAGGCCTTGTCCCTTTTGTCCAGAGATTTCCTCAGATTCTCTGAATCATTTACTGATATTATTTACTGTAGATGATGATCTCCACAAAGTTCTTTGCAATTTTACTCTGAGGAACAGTAATCTAAAATTGTGGAACCAATTGCTCACGCAGTCTCTGATAGATTGTGAACCTCTTCCCATCTTTCCATATGTTAGACTCAGCCTCTCTGGAATGCCCTTTTTATACCCAGCCATGTTACTAACCTGTTGCAAATTAACCTATTAGTTAGGAGATTGTTCCTCTAGGTGTTTTCTTTTCTACATTACACAACTTGCTCAGTGTTTTAATTGTTCCTTTCCCCAACTTGTGCTGGCATTAAATGTAAAATAAGCATACATTTTCATAAAACAACATTCTTCAGCTTCAACATTTGGTATGTTTTATTTGTAAAGTTTCAATTGAATATAGGGTTTAAATGATTTTTACAGTGTCCCAACTTTTTTTGGATTGAGGTTTTACTTTAACTGAAATTTACAAGGCTGTTGAAAATGGTGAGTAAAAGAAGAAATAAAAGTCCCTCAGGATTGTTTCTATTTCTATTTCTCCTTTCTTTTTTTGAATTTGTGTTTATATCGTCAATAAAACCTTGTCCTGAAATCTTTATCCACAGCAGAGGAAAGTTCTTGATAAAATTCCAACATGGTGCCCATGACACTGCCTTTTGAGATCCTAATCATCATCTCACTAAACCAAAACAATTACACACTGATCAAAGCTGAGGCTAGACTTAACAATTACCCTGGACTACCAAGACACCATCCACAGCTTGCTGAGGCTTAAAAACAGTTTGGTGTGTCCTGCCTTTGGTGACAAATGGATGCTGTGTTTTGTTGGAAGGAAGTGTGCAAAAAATATTTGGGCAGAGAATAACTTCTCCTCAACAGTCCTCTGTTCCACTGAGGTGTTGCAATTAACCAGTCCTGCAAGGTTTTTTTGTAAATCACACATAATTTCCTGGAATTATCTCATAATGCCGAGGCTAGATCATTTAAAAGAAATATGCTCTCCAATCTGCAATCTTGCGTAAAATGCATCACAATAAGTTGTAGAAGTTGTAGATAGCATCAGAGACCCTGTTCCTTTGGTCTCAACTTCAAACAAAAGCTTAGTATCTATGTCACATCTTTCTTTGCAACATGATCACATATCAGTGGCAGGGGACGTTAATCCCACCAAACCCAGTAAAAGCCTCTTTAATACATTACAAAAAGCTGTGATTAGTTACCCTCTCATACACAGCCCTACATACTACAACATACATGGCCATGCAACAAAGCACAGAAGGTCTACTGTGGCGTTCATAGTGAGGGATGGGTGCACTGGTTAATGGGAGACTCCCCCTGCAAACTTCTGACGCAAATGAACTGCTAGTTGCTCGTTTACCTCAGGGCAAGTGCAATGGGCGAGCATGCAGGCCTGTGTGACAATGAGGGGTTTGTTGGGGAGGAAGGCGGACAGCTGGGGGAGAAGATTGGGTTGGATGGGGGCCGCGCTCTGGCACACAGGGGCTGGCACTGAGGCTTCAAACAGATGGCCGCTGAGCAGGGAGGCTGCAGGGAGTCGCTCATAGTACATTCAGGGATGCCTGTCAGTCAGAGCACAGGGAGAGGGCGAGGATGACGAGGAGGGCAGAGGAAGAAGGGTGCATCAATGACAGGAGAGAGGTGAAGGTGAACAAATACTGAAAACTGTTTAGTAAGCACATGATAGCTCCAATGTACCTGCCCATGCTCCAGGCTACATCAACAAACTTAGCAGCCATTTTTTTCTGATATCACTCAGGATTTGAAGCTCAAATGCTTTTATTGTGTTGTAATGCTAATTTCTAAGTTATGAAGCATTCAAACTCATGAAAGTGACAAAATGCAGTCTCTCAACTCATCAAAAAAAAACAACTAAAAAGACTGGAAATCTTGACCAGATTAACCAAGTTAGAAAAAGCATAACTGATGACACAGAAGGTAGCTAAAGACACCTTACTTAAAGCTGCTGCTGGTAGGAATGGTGTCAAAAACTGTACTTTTTTCTGCTGGGTTTGGAGAAAAGGTCATAATAGCTAACGGTACTCATCAGTATGTGAAGTAATTTGAGACTATCACAAAATCTCTGTGTTTTCCAATGCCTTTTATCAAGCAATGTTATTATTCCCCTTGTTCCCGTTATGACGGACCAATCAGAGCTACTCTCCAATCCTCTGTCCAGATTGGTCGAGTGGCGGCCCCACTACTTCACCCTGATTAGATGGGAAGCCACTACTTCCTCATAGAACGCGCACAACAATCTTTTGTGGGCGGGGCTACGACAGCAGAGGGGGGAGGGGTGGTGTTGACATTCAAAATCACTCTCCGAACTGATGTTTATATCACGACTACCAACAGCAGCTTTAAGTCAAAGAAACTAATACAGCTGGCTAACATTACTATTAGCCTAGCTAGGTGATATTACTGTTAGCCAACTTACACTACAGTTAGTTAGCCAACATTTACAGGCACAGTAATTACAGCAAAAATTACAGTAAGGAATGAACACCTTTCATATCATGATGTTTTATCCTGTACCGTCCCAATCACGTGATAAATAGCAATAGATAAATCTGTTTCAGGGACAATGGCGAAACAAATCAGGCTGTCACTCTGTGGAATGCAAACTAACCCATCAGGGTTCAAATGAAATATACAAACTGAGTTCATTGACAAAAAAATCTGATTAACCTGAGTTGAAACTTGTAAAGCTTTGTGGGATGAATATCAAAGTAAAAAAATCGTACCACAGAGCATGTTCAATATACACCTGGAAAAGCAGCACATCAAGCTTAAACATTAATTTGTGTTTATAGGCTAACAAATATCTGTGTAGATCTTAATCACTGAAAAAACAAGTTGACTTAAAATGGCAGCAACATTCCATTGAAGTATCCACTATTGAAGTTTTGTGTTGTAATATGCTTCACCAAGTGTCTATCATTCTACTTCCCATGTAAGACAGAAAAGGCTCTAAGCTACACACGATACGAGTGTCACGATCAAGCCGCACAACCACCAACACACAGGTCACACAAACACAAATACACACAGATACCATCTCCTTTGGGCCAAGGTCAAAGGTAAACCAAATCAAATCCAAAGGTTTTACTAACAGAAAATTTCCTTCGAAGCTTTCCAGACATGCTGACAACCGTCACTGTGTGGCAGCCGGACAAGTTAGCGCTGCATCTGGTTCAAGCTTCAGTAAATCCTCCAAGTAGCAGAAATAAGTGAGAGGGAGGGAAAGCCTGGTGTAATCCCCCAGGTCCGCCATAAGGTCTACTGCCAGCTAGCATTACTGTAGCCACACACTGACTGCACAGTCTGCATTAATACCTTCTACCTTACTGCTTACCTCTCATTGCCACCTTCCAACAGCATGTATTTTGAGCCTTAAAATCCTGATGTGGTTCAGTGTGTGAAGTTAAAGTCAAGTGCTTCACCAAAGCTGCTTTTTGCTAAGCACAATGCAAGAAAGACAAGCGCACTCACTGCAGCTCCTTATCAGCTTAATTCAACAGACTGCTGCAGTGGATCTGGCTGACAAGGACACAAACAGAATTAACCACAGCTCACAAACACATGAGGTGAGGATCGCTACAAATGCTTACAATTCAACTAACTTGCATTAGAAAGAAATGATATAAAGTGAAGAGTTTCGGATAAAGGACACTGTTTTCGAATTGAATGCTTTTGAATCACTTTTCAAATCTTATCCTTTATAATGTTCTTTCTCAGATCCACTAATTCACAAGGTTATTTTGGTATTTCATTAAATTCCTTTTGTTTCACGCCCTCCTCTCCTTCAGTCTCTCCCACATCAACACAAGCACTAAACTAAAAACAGTGAGCCTGCACTGGATACCTCGTCCTGTCTTCCATTTAACTATTCTGGATAGACGCTGCACATAATCTGAGCACACTCTATATAAAAAATAAAAAAAAAACCTCTTCATATGTAATATATATATATTTTTTTTACAGAGGTATAATTCCTCAGATTTTCTTGCTATCATAGTTTGTTACTGAAGGGTACAAAGTTTGACATTTTAGTATATTTCAGTACAGATTGAACAACATTTTAAGAATAAAAAAATGATAAGTGTTGAAAGGCTACACACACTTACTTCCAAAGTGAGTTATGTATTGCTTTTATGTCTAATTAAATTATGAATTCTGAAAGATATTTAACAGAAGGACAAGTGTTCTTCAGTAACCAGATTTCCTTTTCCCCCAATCACAGAGCTGGTGAGTTAGCTTGTGATTAACATGATGTTAACAATTATGAGCTGTTTTATCAGCCTGGTCATAAAATAGCGTACACATTTGACATTTACATTTGAAGCACATGGTATCATGGTTACATTGTGATTTTCACTTTGACTAATGTAAATACAGGGGTATATGATAACATATGGTGTAAACTATGCATCAGAATGACATATATACACACTGTACTATTGTACTCTACTTTACACTGAAACGTAAAATAGATGTTTTATAAGAATTATAAGAATTTGGCGCAGTAATAAGCAGAAAAAATACAGATTTCAGATTTTTATCAGAAAAATCTAAAAAAAAAAAAGTAAAAACTGACTTTATATTAGCCTGTTAAACAATTATAACCACAGAACTTTTATTTTCTCCTCACTCCCACTCACAGGCTCTCTGTGTTTACCCTCCAGTACTCCCATCCCCCTCCCTCTCTCATGGGCACTCACTCAGGCAACAGGAGCAGAGGAAAGCAACACTACACACACAAACACACACACACACTGGACGCTGTGTGAGACGTTGCACCTTGGTACCGAGGACGACATAAAGAGCAATGAGCACAGGAGAGAGTGAAGAACACGAAAGGAGTTTCAGTCTGCGTGCTGGATGAATCAGCAGAACTGAGGAATGAACAGCAAATATTGATCTAATAAAGACAGACACAAACAGCAGCCTTGTCCAAAAATAGCAGTTATAATTTAAGTAACATTTAATCATTCATAAGATGTATTGTTAACTTTTTGAATCAGTTGTTTTCATTTATCAATACAGTATAGTGTAATATGGCCCACAATAAGGCGGGTTCAAAAAGCTACTTATGTTCTTTATTTAAGTAAAAGTACAGGTACCAGTATATAAAAAGACTTTGGTGAACACATTGATTAAACTTGAACTCTTCTTAAAGTACAGGCTCTGAAATGTTCTACTGGTGTTTAAGAAAAAAAAGTAGGCCCTGACTAGTGGAATCTTTTCTTTTTGTACAAAGCTAGCTGAGCCTCATAATATGTTTCTATATTCAATTGTGACTGCTATGTTTGTTAAATACAAGTAATTCAAACTTTGAATAAAATCAGAGACCAAAAAAACATGAAAACATGATCACAAACTTTGCTACAATGGGTAAAACAGTTTGATGGGGAATGTTGACCACCATGTTGGCTGGTGGTTCACTTTCAATGAGATCAAAAGCTCTTCCCCTCAGGCATGGACATTTAATTAGACGCTCTTCTATGCAGTAAAGTTTCCATAAAAACTCCTCAGTGGCCTCAACACAGTTATTACCTTATTTTTATTTTCATTTATTTAGCCTTATCCAGCCACTGTTGTTTCAAAGTTAAAAAAAACAACATATTGGATAATTATGGACCTGCTGCTGGTCACATCAGCTACTACAAAAGTCTTGCTTAAGTTACCATTAGCTTGCTAACATCATTCCTGGGGTTTCCTGTGAGACTACGCATTACATTTGTTTAAAATTTTAAATCTACCACAGACTTGAATCATTACCTGTGTTTTCGTTGCTGATGGAAGCAGCTAAACTGTAAAAAATTATCAGATTTTGTAAGTTTATGGGATTTGCTACCTTGAACACTGCTGAACAACTCCACAATCACATCTGAAGCTCCCAAACTGAGGCTGATGGCACAGGAAAACAGCTGCTAGGGGAATATTATACATGTATTAATGTGAAAATGATCACCATCTCTGCTCAAATGTAATGTAGGTTGTCTTGTTAATGTAATGAGCACAATGTTAGAATGTTTTTGTTAAAGTGTATGGGTGTAAATGTTAAAAGTTGTCTGGGGCGCTGCTGGCCTAGCGGTCTAAGCGCCCCACATACAGAGGCTTTAGTCCTCGTCACAGAGGTCGCTAGTTCAAATCCTGACTGCTACCATGTGCTGCATGTCTTCTCCCACTCTCTGCTCCCCACAATTCCTGTCTCTCTTCAGCTGACCCATCATAAAGGCAAAAAAAAGCTGCAGTTCATCAAGAATCCGCTTGAGGCTGGCTCCGGAAGTACCGGAAACCACATACAAATGAATGGGAAAAAGATTATCTTTACAGCAGAAATAAACATGTTTACAGCCTGGTTCAAAAGATGAGTGTAGTCTGGATAGCTAATTTCTCGATCGCCTCACACTGTATGGGGAGGGAATTTTTTTCTAACGCGGCAATTTTGAAGATATTGAGATCGCAAGTCTTCCAATGAGAGGCACAGCTGCCTGCGGGAACACTGTAGCTGTTGGCGAGGAGGCTCAAACTCCGCCTCTTTACGTCACACTGGCTCGACAGCAGCAATATGGCTCCCGCCGACGATTGGCCTCAAAACAGCGCTTCAGAAACAGATGGATGACATCATGGATACTACGTCCATATTTTATACAGTCTATGTTTCCCACCTTTGTTTGTGCAGTGATATACTAACTGGTAGGCAATCAAATCAGTTATCTTCATAATGTTAGACATTGGCCAACCATGGGTCAGAATTTTTCCACACACTGCCCAGTGTATCTACAGTTGTGCTCATAGGTTTACATACCCTGGCAGAATTTGTGATTTTTTTTGGCCATTTTTCAGAGAATATGAATGATAAGAGAAACACTTTTTTTTCAGTCATGGTTAGTAATTGGATAAAGCAAATTTTTTATCAATCAACTGTGTTTACTCTTTTTATATCATAAAGACAACAGAAACTACTCAAGAAACCATAAATTCTGCCAGGGTACGTAAACTTATGAGCACAACTGTATATGTTGCCCTGAGAACACATCCAACTAGCATACTGCTCAATTAGTCAGTCATAGAACAACCACTCAAGGCAATCAATCCAACCAGTTTCACTTTATTGTGACTAAACTCTGACACTTTAAAACTTGCCCTTCACACACAACATGCCTTTCAAATGATTTGTCGAACAGCATGTGAACTATTGTGGCAACAAAGACCAGTGTTGAATCTAGTACCGTGCCCGTACTTGGTACCATTTTTGGTTCTTATCAACAGATATGCTGAAAAATGAAACACGTCTGAAGAAATATTTAAAATATTGCCAATAATTACTTCTGTTCATTTTGATGAGGGGTAAAGAGGACAGAAATGCAGGGATTTGAACACCTTAGAGACACTTCTTGCCTAGTGCTTTCAAAGCAAATAGGGCACATCCCATTTCAGATAACAAAACACTGAAAGTGTGGTATGTCTGAACTCAGGCAGCTGTTTAACAGTTTGTTTAGTTACTAGGTCGTGTTTGAGTCTCATGTTTCCAAGTCAAATAGGGTGTGTGTCTTATTTCAAACAGCAGCTCCATGACCCACTGATCATCTTCAACATATTCAAACATTCACTCAACAGTCCAGTCTACATTAAAGTATTCCTCTCATGCATGATGGTGGTAAAGAGCATGGTGTACTTGGATGACTGCATTGAGGAATCAGCCAGAAACCACAAAGCACCTGTTGTGTGTGTTCCTCATTCCTTCAGTGTTCACAATCAGAAGAAACTGGACGCGATTTGGGAGTATTCCACAGGGATAAAATCACAAAATTAAAACAATTACTACATCCACTAAGAGGTCTGGTGAAACAGAAATGTCTGTAAGGGAGGACAGGTGGTCAAACAGGAAGGACGAGATCAGCGTGATACAGATACACACTATGAGGAATGAATGTTGTGGCCGTACAAAGGATGGACTACATTATGCTAAAAATAGTTACATCTCTTGGAATTCAACATTTCAGGAGATGTTCCTCTGTGGGGAAGATTGTCAGGTGAGAATGTGGCCTATGCGGTTGTGTACCCTGTGGACACCACACACACAAACACACATGCACGGGCACGCAGCACAGCCACAGCAGGTCTGAGAAAAAGCTGATCACCTAACATTCATAATTAAATGTCTCATGAAATTACCTGCCGTTTGTCAAAATGCTCCCTCTCCGCTCCCAGGCTGGCCTCGGTCCGCCTGCTCTTCACTCGTGCGTTTAAAGTGTGCATCCTCGAGTTTTCACAGCGACGGATTCCGCTGGAGAAAATACTTCAAATTAAATCCAACAAAACGAACAGGAAATATCAGCGTTTTCCTCCTATCTCCAGCCCAGGCGCTGCGTGTGTGTGTGTGTGTGTGTGTATGAAGCATCTCCAGACTGCGGCTTCATTCGTGCTGAGGGAGCATCGCGGCTGAAGGAGGAAGAGCGAATGCAAAGTGAGTGAGCGTGTGCGCGCCGCGTTACGTTGACGGATCCTCCCCCAAGGTTGGCGAAATCATCATTACCTTCATAATCACCATCATTATCCGTGTGTCTACTTCTTCCACAGACACCCCTTCCACATGCATGTCGGTTTTTTCCAGCTGCATGTAACATGTGAAGTGATTGAGATCATCTTTGTGAGTGTTTCGGTGTTTTTGGTCACTCTTCAGTATGGCTGTAAACAGTGACGTCACGTCACGTCAATGAAATCAAAACCCAGGAGGATTATTTCAGATTTTTTTCTCTCTTTTAATCCGGAGATTGCATCTGCTTTTACAATAACAACCGAGCAGTGACATGGCCTGAACCAGGAAATGAAGCTCAGATCAAAATCAGAGGATGAGCCTATATTTGGGTGAATTATACTGCCTGGGCTTTCACATTGAAAAAGTGTATTCCAAGGCAAGGCAAGGCAAGGCAAGGCAACTTTATTTGGATAGCGCATTTCATACACGAGGGCAACTCAATGAGCTTTACATTAAAAGCATTGGAAACACTCAGACTAGTATAAAAGAGCACAACTAAAATGACAAATATAATAAAATAGAAAAGAAACGTTAGAAATATGTTAAAAAATAAAATTATAATTAGCATTTAAAGTTAGTTAAAATGAGCTAAGATAGGAAGGATGTGGCAATTAAAAAAAGTCTTAATCTTTGATTTAAAAGAGGTAAGAGTTGGAGTGGACCTACAGCTTTCAGGGAGTGTGTTCAAGATATGTGGTGCATAATGACTAAACGCTGCTTCACCATGTTTCACCATGTTGTGTATTGGTTTAGGATTAATCACAGCAGGTAAGCCAGGCATCTGCACACTCTAAGTGTGTAGAAATGCAAAAATGTCAGAAAATAATGATTGTGTCTCAAGTTCATTGTGTTTCAATTGTCAAATTTAGTGCTATTGCTATTCATCTGCTACTTTTTACTTCACCCCCTCTGTTTTTTTCATTTATTCAACAGCTTTAAAACATGTGAACAGTCATTTTATCCCTTCACCTTATTTTTGTGTGAAATAAATCCTTTCCTCTGTTAGAGCAGGGGTTCCCAAAGTGTGTCTCGCGACCCCCAGATGAGATGTGTGAGATGTCTTCCAGAATGTTTTTTATTTTGTAAGTTATCTAAATACAGTACATTTTACCCATTATTGTAAAAAAAATATATTTAGACAAAAATAGTAGCAAACTTAAAATAAAACCTTGAAAATAGAAAATGTAATGAGTTTTCTACCTTTTCTTTTTGCCAGATGACTCCTAAGTTTAGGGTTAGTGAACAGTTAATCATCAAAAGCATCAGTAGCAGTAAGCTAATTCATGAGGGCACATGAAACACAGCCACATGCTCATATACTGTAGGTAGGCTACTTTTCTGCAGACCAGCTAAATAAAGCCACATTAAATCACTTTGAGGGACAGTGGGGGTCACAAGTCTTTGGCACCTATATTTTGGGGGTCCCGGGCTGAAAAGTTTTGGAACCCCTGCTTTAGAGGATAACGTGTTTTCACAAGGAGATTCTGTCTCTCATGTTTGGCCTGACTTTTACTTATCTTGGTTGACAAACCGGATGACCAGAGGTATGTTGAAGAGCCTGTCTGCATGTCTTAGTCACGGCTTCCTTAATCTCTTATCATTTCACAGCTCACACATTCAGATTGAGCAGAATGAGGCACAAAGTCAATTTTATTATTTTGCTCTACTGTTAGAGGCAGTTCTGCAGATGCTCATCAGGAGCAACAGTTTAACAGAGCGCGACCACAAGAGAGTTGACATTTTAATAGATTTCTGTTCATTTTTGGCCCTGTTTGCAGTTCATCCTGTTTAAGGTTGTATTACAGGAATTTCATGTCTGTTGCGGTGGGTGGAGCAGAGACCATGTTGTTTTGTTCCTTAGTATGCAGGTAAAGGAAACAGAAGGGCGGACAGGACAACAGGAGAAGGAAACAAAAGGACGCCTCTGCCCTGCAGGCTATACTGGCTCTTTCACATTTTTCTGCAATGCACTTCCTCACACACACTACGGAGAGTGCTGCACTGATGACATGACCCTGAGTCATGTGAGAATAATCCAATGTACAGCTGCATAGATCTGTTAAAGATAACCGAAAGGCAAAGTTGCTTTTGTGTTAGTCTGTACCTGTACCTGTATTTTTCTTTTTACTTTTTTTTAATACTCTGAAAAGCAAAATAATCTCTCTTTTTATTTGGTTTCATTTTTTTCTTTCAGCCTACCTTCAGCTGCACCTATAAGCTTTTAGTAACAAGATATAACCCTATGACATGTTTTAACACTTGACTTTAACCTGTTTTCTTGTTAATTGTTGCACCTCTACACTCCTTGTATGGTCACTTTAGAGGAGTGATCCCCGACGCAGGAAAAAACGTGATACATTTTAAGCTGTTATTTTCAGGAGTTCTCCACTAGGGAGCTCTAGAGTTTCACCAACTGTCACTGTGAGCTCTCTCGCAAACCATTTACGTATATTGAAGACTCTGGTCAGAAATTACAGATGAATCAGGTACAGCACCATTTTCAAAAACTAGTCTCCAAATAAGATGAGGGATTTTAATCTAATTTTAGCATGTTGCAAAAAGGGTCCATGGAAAAATATCAACACGATGGCTTTAGTTGCAAAGATGACTAATGTGCTTTTTTAAATTTTTTTTTATTTACAAAAATCTGTGAAAAACAAGATCCCTGGAGCAAAAGGAGGGAAAAAATGTTATTTACACAAAATCTACTGTAATAATAAACACACTTTCATTAAGAGTTACCCTCATACTGACTAAAGAGCCATGGTTGCCAGAGGTTTTAAGCTGCTTAGCCCCTCCCTCTAGACCAGGGGTTCCCAAACTTTTCAAACCGGGACCCCCAAAATATAGGTGCCAAAGACTCGCGACCCCCACTGTCCCTCAAAGAGATTTAATGTGGCTTCATTTAGCTGGTCTGCAGAAAATGACCCTACCTGTATGAGCATGTGGCTGTGTTTCCTGCTCCTTTATGAATTAACCTACTGCTACTGATGCTTCTGATGATTAACTGTTCACTAACCCTAAACTTAGGAGACATCTGGCAACAAAGAAAGGCAGAAAACTCATTACATTTTCTATTTTCAGGGTTTTATTTTGGGTTGAGCTACTATTTTTTACTGTAATGGGTAAAATGTACTATTTTTAGTAACTTTAAAAAAAAAACCATTCTTGAAGACATCTCACGACCCCCTATTTGTGTCTCGCGACCCCCCAGGGGGTCCCCACCAAAACTTTGGAAACCCCTGCTCTAGACCAACCAACTGTTGAGATCATTTAACTTTACTTTATCAAAATATTTAAAAACAACAGTTCTTCTTACCTTATACAAATATATTGCATTACATGAGTGATAATTTCACCCAAAAATATCATCCATAAACCCACCAGTTTATGCATAAAGGAGCATAACCACCGACCAGATTCAACATGGTACCTTCCAGCATCAACACACCTGTGCCTTCTCTCCCCTCCCCTCAGCTCTGGTTCAAACCCTGAGGCTGTGGAGGAGCGGAGCAGCATGGTTAGTATAATGAAATGAATAAACAAGTTGATTTATCAAGCAATGGAGTAATTGGTCACTTTTTTTTAAACCAAAAGTTGTATATTGAGATTGCTTATTGCAGCGTGTGCATTCACCACAGTAATGAGGGGAGAGAAACAGGTCTGTGTGTGTGTGTGTGTGTGTGTGTGTGTGTGTGTGTGTGTGTGTGTGTGTGTGTGTGTTTGTGTGTGAGTGTGTGTGTGAAATGTGTGAAAAGTAACACTCAACTGCACAGATCTTCATCTACGAAAGGTTCTTAGTGACAAAAGTAAGTCGTGCATCACAAAACATTTGCCACTTCTGTTTCCTTAACCATAATTTCTAAGTTTGTTTAGTGTGTTTTACACTGCATGAAAATGCTTTTCACAAATTGAACAGCCTCTGAACTCATCAGCTATCTTTTTGTGATGATAAAGCCACTTTGACCAACAGTTAGCCTCTGGTGTAACCAGCAGTTACTTCTTTTTCTGTGTGTTGTGTTTACAGCTCGACTGCAACTTAACTGAAGTTAAGAGGCGACATCTGAGAGGGGTCTGTTAGCTGCCCTTTCATGCAGATATCTGATTATAGAGATGAATTAAAGCTAAGTCATTCTCAGATGACCCTGATGGGTTCCTATGTTGCATTACAGCTACTGTGGTCGGCCTCTTTTGCTCCCCAATCAGACTTTTTTCTGGCATTAAAGCTTGACCCTCTGAAACTCCAGTGGACGATACTACCCGGACTACACACATTTATTGGAATACTTCCTACACCAGTGTTCTACAAGGGTGGTTGTTTGTGGTTTTCACAGCTACAACTTTTTAATGTGCTGTGGGGAAAAGAGAAGCAAAGACAACACGTTTCTCAGCAGAGCTAATACTGATCTTAAGCTTAACAAGAAGTTCACTGTGTTAAAGAAGCATTAATAGGGAAGTTAGTTCTGCAAAGCCACCCCTTTCTTTCTTAAACCAAGAACACTGTCTTTCGGCAAAAAGTTGTAAATGCTCCTGGGTAAGAGTCTCACTTTTACACATCTTGTTCCATCTGATTGTTTTTATTTAACTGAAAATTGTAAATATGAACTGGTGGTGTCCATTTCCTGTAAGCAGCCTTGTTGTAGATACCAACACCTTTGTAAATTGACAGAGTTAGCACATATACATAAAAATGCAGAACCGGAAAAAAATACCAAAACCACAAACCATTTTTCTTTGATCAGTTTCCTTTGAAATGTTTCACAGCCCTCAAGGCACTCATTTCTTAATCTGCTGCCTGTGAGACAACATCGGCGACAAAATGCTATGCAACTTCAACGGGACTCTGCTGATCAGTGTGCTACCTCCACTGCTGGTGTCAGAGTTTGTTTCGGGAGTTTTAGGAAATGGTCTGGCTCTGTGGATCTTCTGCTTCCACCTGAAGCCCTGGAAAAGCAGCACAGTGCTACTCTTCAACCTGGCTGTGGCTGATTTTTTGCTCTGCATGGCTCTGCCGTTCAGGGCCAGCTACTACAGCTCTGGGATCAAATGGAAGTTTGGTGGTGCTATGTGCAACATCTGCCTCTTCTTGCTGGCAACGAACCGCAGCGGGAGCACTGTCTTCTTGATGGCCATCGCTGTGGACAGATACATGCGTGTGTTGCATCCTCATCATGCCATCAACTCTCTGAGTGTCTCCAAAGCCATGTGTGGAGCTCTGGCACTGTGGCTGCTCACTTTCTCCATGACAGCTCATGTCTTCTCTTTGCAGCACATTAACACAACATACTGTGAGAGCTTCATGGTGTCCACTGAACCCATCCGCAATCTGAGCTGGCATAAGTTTGAGTTCATCTTTTCCTTCTACATGCCTCTGCTTGTGATTCTTTACTGCACAGTCCACATCATCGTCCACCTGAGAGGGAGGCAGATAGCTCAGCATGCAAAGATTAGGAAGGCTCTGTGTTTCATCACAGTGGTGGCGGTCCTTTTCATCGTCTGCTTCCTGCCGAGCAACATCATGCAGCTGCTGATTTGGATCAAAACCCACCAAGTAGCCACCACCCTGCAGGAATCCGAGGCCTGTCCGGCCCTGGAAGACCTGACCACAGCTTTTTACATCAGTATCAGCCTGACATATCTCAACAGTGCACTGGATCCTGTGGTCTATTACTTCTCCAGCCCTACCTTTAAGAACATCTGCAGGAAAGCTCTCCATCTGCCCCAAGCAGGCACCACTGAGAGTACAGAGAGGAAAACCAGAGAGACGGGCTCCCAGTCTCTCAGCAAGCTGTGATCACAGAGACAATATCAGGAACTGACAGAGATGGAGGACGCTATTTTGCTAAAACATAAACTCCTGAACTTTTGCATGTGAGCTCTGCAATCAGAAATAGTTAAGTTACTTTTCTGCTTCTTTTTTACATCAGCTATCAAGTGAATATTGACTACGCTTAAAATAATTTAACGTCCTTTGCAAAGCAAATGCTGCTTTTCTTTTGAATTCTCTATACAGTCACTTCCCCTTTTGACTTTCATATTTATTGTGAAAAACAGGGTTGTACTTTGTAAAGTTCTTCACTTTGATGTTTAAAACTTTCTTGTGGCATCTCAAGATGTTTATTTTGTGATAGCACATTTTTAGATGACTTTTTGAAGCACTCTTTGTGAAGAACCTACGCTTTGTAAAGTTGTGAAAAACGTTTCTAATTAAAATCCTTATACAGACACCAAACTACACTTCTAAAATCCTTGTGCTTTGTTTTTAACCTCAATTGAGAAAAAGTATTTCCTATTTATGAGAGAACCATACAATGACTCTAACTTTGTGATATCAGGTGATCATATTCATTTTATCAAAGTCACAATGATGTGATGTGAAGGTTAGTTTGAGATAGAAGTATCATTCCTTGTCTTTGGTTGATGCACTGCCTCTCCTGCTGGAACAAGTCATAAAGATTTGTATTCTCTGCATAGGAGCAGAATGGGCCAACTGTATGACAAATTATTGTGCTGCATTATACACGACAGCTTTCACTGAAGCATATGTCAGTGACACACTTCTCATGAAAATTTTGATGAAAGTATTTGGTCTCACTCGGAAATGTGGTTTGTGAAACTTCAAGCTTGAAACACCTCCACAAGAGTGAGAGCACATGAAAACCACATGTAAAAATAACACCACAGAAGAATTATATTAATCTGTTACTTTCTCTGATGCATTTTGAAGCATGTGGATTTTAAAAGCATAAAAAAATACTGTCAGGCTTTAAACCTGGACTGTAAACACAAAATCTTATATCCATATGTTCACATAAAATTATATTTTTATAAGCTTCTCAGTCTACTTGAGGCATCATAACACAATCAGAATTACATAATTTTCACAAAAAATGTAAATGAAACACAGGCAACATTTTGTTACACTTCCAACACATTTTCACCGACATTTATGAGTCAAATAGTTTCATCTGGAAGCATTTCCATGGTGTCTGACCTGAGAGGGGATTCCTGCCAATTCCCCCTTGCTCATAAGCTCTTCCACCTGCTTGAGGACAGCTACAGGGTTACACACAGACAGAAAGCCCTGGAGACAACAAAAAGACAGACAGTCACAACATTGTCATTGAGGATATGTGATGACAGTCAAAGTTTCATTCTAGGTCCTCACTTTGCTGAACCTTTTTATTGGCACAGGGGATGAGAAGCAGAGTCCCCAGGGCGAAGGCCGTTAAATTGAACTGTGCAAAGCGATTTGCAATTACTGTCAGGTCCAAATTCAACAGGAAAGGGCACCTTTGGAAGAATGATGAATGGCAGTGCAGAGAGAATAAACATAAAGAGTGTAACTCTGGCCTTTAATGCCTCTTTCGTTTAGTGAATGCAAAAAAATCAGGAAATCAAAGCTGGGTGCACAGAACAGATTACAATGACGGAAAGGTTTTCAAAAACTGCAAAAAACACACCTGTGCCTTTTTTATTGAAACTAACCAACCCTTTATATCAGACTGCAGAGGAGACTTCTGAGACAAAGCTTTAGTTTCTGTGAAATATTTTTGTTTGTTATGAACCCTAAAAACCCAGCTTACGAAACAGTTTGTGATCATTTGTTTCAACATGAGTACTGCATACTTGAGAAGGAGAACAAAGGTCTTGTACAGGGTTGCCTGTTGATCGGGACTCAGAGGAACTGAGGCTGTTGACAAGAAAACAGAACTGACAGTCAGGAGCCATCAAGAAGCAAACATGTCACATATCACTATTAAATTTTTTTTCAAAGAAGCCCTAAAACTATGCATGGGTAAAACTTTTTAACCCTGCTCCGGCAAAACATTTTGACTGAATATGATGGCAAGATAACAGTGTTACATTTTGGTCAAATGTCCCTCCCCGGCCTTTATGTATATGAAACTAATTATTTATAGACTGAAGCTGTAAACAGAGGAATTCAAAAATAACCTGCTAGCTAACCAACATTGTTTTTACTCTTATTGTATAGCAAAGATCAGTCAAGACATGTAAGTTATCAAGCCTGAAGTTATTATAAATCCATACCTCCATACTTTACCTGAGACAAAAGGTGTCAGGATTGTGTTCCTCTGCATCCTGGAGAAACTAGAAATATGAGGAGAAAACAAACTAAACATTAGAAAATGGACTTTGCAACTCTATTATTTCAAAATCTATTCAATAGTTGGAAACATTTTTATTTCTGTCTCTTCATTTGCTCTGATTGTATATGTATAAATACCGACTCTAACTTTACCTCCCACAGAGCAGGCACAGCCAAGGCAGCCTCTAGCACCATCTAGAGATGGCAGATCTGAGGAGGGAAAGACATTCAGATAAAATCTTAATTATAATTCACATTTTGTTTTCTTTTATTTGAATGTTACTTCAGGGTGAAATGCATTTGTCCCTTTGGTACATGTCTCCTCACCAAGTTGAAGCCAAGCAGCTTCTGCAGCAGACTTTTTCCATAGCTGAGCGTCATACATCTGATACTCCAAACACAGGTCTGCTACCAACCGAACTGCCTGAAAGGACAAAAAGTACTTCAGTATTTCTGCGTGTTTGTAACATTTCTGGGATAATGAAGCTCAAAGTAAGTAAGGAAGTACCTGTGGCTCATGGCTGTGGATCTTCCACAGCCCTTTAACCAAGCCCTCCTTGGGACTATTGAGGAAAGACTGCACTGTGTAAGGGATGTTTAATGCCTCCAGTTGAGAGACAAAGATGTGGCATTTCAGGTAATATCTGCACGGGTATATCAAATACGGAGGAATTTACATCCCCCCTTAATTTACCTTTTTAGTTAGCTACTCAACTAGAACTTTGAAATTATTATATTTTCTAGAAAACCTTGCTCCATAGAAATCAGTTCAATAATAAAATGTATTTCAGCTGAACTTCAGTTACTCATAGTAACACTTGAGTGTTTTTCCCCTTCTCTATCCTACAGTGGATGGCAAAAGTCTTCACACCCCTGTTAAAATGCCAGGTTTTGTGATGTAAACAAAATGAGACCAAGATAAATCATGTCAGAACTTGTTCCACCTTAAATGTGACCGATAACATGAACAATTTAATTAAAAAAACATTATAAATATTTTAGGGGGAAGAATAAAAAAAATAAATAATAATAATGTGGTTGCATAAGTGTACACAACCTCTTCTAACTGGGGATGTGGCTGTGTTCAAAATAAACCAATCACATTCAAACTCATGACAAATAGTAGTCAGTGTACACCTGTCATAATTTAAAGTGCCTTTGATTAATTTTGATAAAGATCAGCTGTTCTGGGAGGATTTTCCTGACATTTCCTCAGTCACATCTTACAGCAAAAGCCATGGTCCACAGAGAGCTTCCAAAGCATCAGAGGGATCTCATTGTTGAAAGGTATCAGTCAGGAGAAGGGTACAAACATGTTCCAAGGCATTAGATATACCATGGACCACAGTGAAGACCGTCATCATCAAGTGGAGAAAATATGGAACAACAGTGACATTACCAAGAACTGGACATCCCTCCAAAACTGATGAAAAGACGAGAAGAAAACTGGTCAGGGAGGCTTCCAAGAGGCCTACAGCAACATTAAAGGAGCTACAGGAATTTCTGACTAGTACTGACTGTGTACTACATGTGACAACATCTCTCCTATTCTTCATATGTTTCAGCTATGGGTAGGCTGGCAAGACAGAAGCCTTTCCTTATGAAGAAAAACATCCAAGCCCAGCAAAATGTTTCAAAAACATACGTGAAGTCTCCCAAAAGCATCAAATGTTTTATGGTCTGATGAAACCAAGGCTGGACTTTTTGACCATAATTCTAAAAGGTCAGTTTTGGTCCAAAACCTCCAGACCTCTGTTAGAAAGATGAAGATGAAGAGGAATTTCACCTTTCAACATGACAACGAAACCAAAGCATACATCCAAATCAACAAAAGCATGGCTTCACCAGAAGAAGATTAAAGTTTTGCAATGGCCCAGCCAGAACAAAGATATGAATCCAGATGAATATCTGTGGGGTGATCTGAAGAGGGCTGTGCACAGGAGATGCCCTCACTATCTGATGGATTTGGAGCTTTTTTGTAAAGAAGAATGGGCAAATATTGCCACATCAAGATGTGCCATGCTAATAGACTCCTACAAAAAAAATGGAGTGCTGTAATAAAATCAAAAGGTGCTTCAAACAATTATTAGTTAAAGGGTGTGTACACTTATGCAACCACATTATTTTAGATTTTTAGTTTTTATTCTTCCCCCTAAAAGATTTCAATTTTTTTTCAATTGAATTGTTCATGTTATAGGTCACATTAAAGGTGGAAAACGTTCTGACATGATTTATCTTGGTATCATTTTTTTTTACATCATGATACCTTGCATTTCAACAGGGGTTTGTAGACTTTTGCTATCCACTGTATTTTCTTGTTTATTGTAGCACCCCTACACTCCTCGTACAGTCACTTTGAGAGGATTGATCCCTGCACATGGAAAAAAAAGTGCTCCACCTGAAGCAGTCATCTCTAAAGGTGATCCACTAGGCAGCAGTAGAGTTTTACCAGTTGTGAATGTGAGCTCTCGTGTAAACCATTAATGCATATTGAAGTCTCTGGTGAGATGAAACAGGCATAACACCATTTTTAAAATACCGGTGGCCCTGACTAATTAGTCCTTTTTATAACCCATGACTATCATGCTACTTCACAAAATTTGAAAACTCACATTAAACTCAACAGAAAAGAAAACAGCTATTTGTATACATGAAGCTTTCATCCTGATATTTTGAAAAGTCTCCACATGACGTGAGGGATTTTAATCTAATTTGAGCAATTTATTATTTATGATTTCAGTGGATACATTCTTATCATTTAGATGTAGGATCAGGGTAATATGTAGGTAAAACAAATGTTTTGACATGTTTACAAACTGTATGTATTAGACTTATAACAGAAATCAAATCCATCCTATTAACCATCCCCAATTGTCCCGCCTAACCCTGCTTCTACAAACATTCATCCACCATCCCCACCCAAATTGAGAGATTCAATCATTGAGTACATGTATATTAATGTGCATCTTTTCTGACATCCACATGCACACAAACACAATCAAGCACACACCCAGACATCTGTGCAGCAACAAGAATATGCTTACAAACATAAATGATCTCATTTCTAACATAGGAAGTTGATCAATCACATTTTACTTTTTTGCTGAAAGCTGATCTGTGCACAAAAAGTAACACTCAACAGCACAGATAGAGAGGGCCTTAGAGACTAAACTAAGTCACGCATCACAAAACTTTGGCCACTTTCGTTTCCTTGAGCCTCATTTCCTAGTTTGTTTGGAGTGATTTTCTTTGCACGAACATACTTTTAACAAATTGAACAGCTATCTTCTTGTGATGATAAAGCCACTTAGACCAACAGCCAACCTCTGGTGTCACCAACAGTTACTTTCTTTTCTGTGCTTTGTGTTTACACGCGACTGCAACTTAAGTTAAGAGGCGACATCTGAGAGGGGTCTGTTAGCTGCCCTTTCATGAAGAGATCTGATTATAGAGATCAATTAAAGCTACACCTTAAGCTTCAATTTAATGTAGGAATGACTGTTGAAAGATGTTTTGATGATGAGCAATCATCAAAACAGTAAAAAGTGTGACAACCAACCCTGTCCTCCCCTAAACTGTGTTAGTGGGAGGACAACTTATTATGTGCTAGTACTTTTGTTGATGTTTTTTTGTTTGTGTTTTTCTCTCTGATTTTTGTCTGTTTGTTTTGTTGTCTTTGCTAATCTTACTTTTTGACATTTGTCATGTCTTTTTGAGTCAAAGGTCTGTTATTATTATTATTATTTATTCTTTATTTTTTCTTCTGTTCTTTAGAGAAGGGATGACAGTCATATCTTTTTCTGAAAATCTGCCTTGTACTAAAAATGAGCCTTGAATTTTGTTGTTTTGTTCTAAAAATGATAAAATAATAAAAACATATATTGAAAAAAAAAAAGTTGTAAATGCTCCTGGGTAAGAGTCTTACTTTTACACATCTTGTTCCATCTGATTGTTTTTATTAAGCTGAATATATTGAATAAGAACTGGTGGTGTTCATTTCCATTAGTAAATTACCCACCCTTATCTAATTCCAGAGTTAACACGTACGCAAAAATAAAGCAGAACTGGGATTAAAATACCAAAACCACAAACCATTTTTCTTTGATCAGTTTCCTTTGAAATGTTTCACAGCCCTCAAGGCACTCCTTTTTTAATCTGCAGCCTGTGAGACAACATCAACAACAAAATGCTTTGCAACTTCAACGGGACTCTGCTGATCAGTGTGCTACCTCCACTGCTGGTGTCAGAGTTTGTTTCGGGAGTTTTAGGAAATGGTCTGGCTCTGTGGATCTTCTGCTTCCACCTGAAGCCCTGGAAAAGCAGCACAGTGCTACTCTTCAACCTGGCTGTGGCTGATTTTTTGCTCTGCATGGCTCTGCCGTTCAGGGCCAGCTACTACAGCTCTGGGATCAAATGGAAGTTTGGTGGTGCTATGTGCAACATCTGCCTCTTCTTGCTGGCAATGAATCGCAGGGGGAGCACTGTCTTCTTGATGGCCATCGCTGTGGACAGATACATGCGTGTGTTGCATCCTCATCATGCCATCAACTCTCTGAGTGTCTCCAAAGCCATGTGTGGAGCTCTGGCACTGTGGCTGCTCACTTTCTCCATGACAGCTCATGTCTTCTCTTTGCAGCACATTAACACAACATATTGTGAGAGCTTCATGGTGTCCACTGAACCCATCCGCAATCTGAGCTGGCATAAGTTTGAGTTCATCTTTTCCTTCTACATGCCTCTGCTTGTGATTCTTTACTGCACAGTCCACATCATCGTCCACCTGAGAGGGAGGCAGATAGCTCAGCATGCAAAGATTAGGAAGGCTCTGTGTTTCATCACTGTGGTAGCGGTCCTTTTCATCGTCTGCTTCCTGCCGAGCAACATCATGCAGCTGCTGATTTGGATCAAAACCCACCAAGTAGCCACCACCCTGCAGGAATCCGAGGTCTGTCCGGCCCTGGAAGACCTGACCACAGTTTTTTACATCAGTATCAGCCTGACATATCTCAACAGTGCACTGGATCCTGTGGTCTATTACTTCTCCAGCCCTACCTTTAAGAACATCTGCAGGAAAGCTCTCCATCTGCCCCAAGCAGGCACCACTGAGAGAACAGCGAGGAAAACCAGAGAGACGGGCTCCCAGTCTCTCAGCAAGCTGTGATCACAGAGACAATATCAGGAACTGACAGAGATGGAGGACGCTATTTTGCTAAAACATAAACTCCTGAACTTTTGCACGTGAGATCTGCAATCAGAAATAGTTAAGTTACTTTTCTGCTTCTTTTTTACATCAGCTATCAAGTGAATATTGACTACGCTTAAAATAATTTAACGTCCTTTGCAAAGCAAATGCTGCTTTTCTTTTGAATTCTCTATACAGTCACTTCACCTTTTGACTTTCATATTTATTGTGAAAAACAGGGTTGTGCTTTGTAAAGTTCTTCACTTTGATGTTTAAAACTTTCTTGTGGCATCTCAAGATGTTTATTTTGTGATAGCACATTTTTAGATGACTTTTTGAAGCACTCTTTGTGAAGAACCTACGCTTTGTAAAGTTGTTGTTGGAGCTATTTGTTTATTTTTTGTAGTTAGTTGTTTATTTAGTTTGGAATTAATAAGTAGTATTAGTTGTTAGATTTATCTAAAACTTTTCTTTTTATAACTCAATAAAGTTAGATTTTTGGGGTTATATTTTTGTTAGTCACTTGTTTAGTATATTTAGATTTTTTGTATATTTATTATTTCTTTAGTTTTGTTTTTGTTTGTTTGGTAATCACGAACTGTGGGCACCTGAGGTTATTTAGGTAGGTAGGTGGCAGAAGGCCGGCATGCACCTGGGTGGGCTTATGGTTTTTTACCAGCGCAAGAGAGGCAGCAGGAGCTGTGATTTTCTTTGTTCCTTTTTGTTTGCTTGCTTCCATCAAAATAAACCATTGAGAACCGCTGAACTTCTGCATGGACATTAGACTTATTTTGCTTGCGTACATCACATCCCCACGGTGCATCAGTGACCCTTTGATTAAGTTTAGTTAAAGTTTGAGTTTGATACTTTAATTATTCTTTGAGTTTTTTATGACAAATGGCCACTACAGTTGTGAAAAACGTTTCTAATTAAAATCCTTATACAGACACCAAACTACACTTCTAAAATCCTTGTGCTTTGTTTTTAACCTCAATTGAGAAAAAGTATTTATGAGAGAACCATACAATGACTCTAACTTTGTGATATCAGGTGATCATATTCATTTTATCAAAGTCACAATGATGTGATGTGAAGGTTAGTTTGAGATAGAAGTATCATTCCTTGTCTTTGGTTGATGCACTGCCTCTCCTGCTGGAACAAGTCATAAGGATTTGTATTCTCTGCATAGGAGCAGAATAGGCCAACTGTATGACAAATTATTGTGCTGTATTATACACGACAGCTTTCACTGAAGCATATGTCAGTGTCAAACTTCTCATGAAAATTATAACACATACTTTAAATTCAGATGAAAATATTTCATGAAACTTCAAGCTTGAAACACCTCCACAAGAGTGAGAGCACATGAAAACCACATTTAAAAATAACACCACAGAAGAAATATATGAAGTAGTTACTGTCTCGCAAACACAAATTCTAATATCCATATGTTTCATTAAATAATATCTTTGATAAGCTTCTCAGTCTACTTGAGGCATCATGACACAATCAGAATGACATAATTTTCATAGTTCTTGTAACAAACGGAAGTACACCATGCCTCTGTGAAACACAGGCAACATGTTGCAACACTTAAACACGTTTTCATTGCCATTTTAGGAGTCATATCGTTTCATCTGGAAGCATTGTCATGAAGCAATCATTCTTTGTAAAATTCAAGAGAATTTCAAGGGGGGGTTCCACCCCCCCCTAATCATTCAATAATCAGCTGTTTTCATGCTACAGTTGCCACAACTAGGTTGCCCGCTTCCTCTCTGAAATATCATGAGTACTGAAATATCATGAGTACTTTAACAACCAGGTAAAGGAAATTAGAAGTTACTTAAACAAAGAAGGTGAAAGTGGTTACTGACTGGAATCAAGAGTTGTGAAATTACTACATTTAGCAGAAACATATTTACAGGCATCAATTTATTGAGTTGATTTCATCCGAAAACAGAGAAATGTCTGACATCAAGATACTTTTGAATATATACTTCTGACATTACAGTGACTATATATGACAGACATGCATTTGGTATATGTTTTCATACCAATTCATTCATCTGTGTGTTAGTCGGCAGATAACATAAACACACGTCTCAACAAGTCAGTAGATAATAGAATAAAACAGATTAATAGCAAGCTTGTTGTGGCATAGTGTATGCTCATCTTTTCTTTTTTAGAATTCCTCTCACACAATTGATAATGAAAATCCAATATTATCAAAATATTACAAGACCAGGAGAAAGACAATTGGAAAAGTGCAAATGTTGCATCTGAGCCCAAGACAGTAACACATAAATAGAGCTTCAGATTAAGTGGAAACTCCGTTTTGCATGTTGAGAAACTCCTGAAAAATGAAAGAAGAATTACAGGTCTGTCATGGGTTTATAAGGTATAAAACAAAAACCTCCATAAATCCATAAAACAATATTTGCAAGTCATTACACCCCTGGTTATTTCATGATATTATTGCTCTGCTGTGTTAATTCTGATCGGTCAAAACCCCATGACAATGGTGACTAAATCTTAATGACTAAGTCAACATTCTGATCCTGCACAAATCAAATCAATCTGCAGAAAGGAGTTCCAGCACATTTCCCCTCTGCCTGTTGACACTGTGGCAAAAACATTAACATTTTAAACCTGTTAACAACATGGAGAATATTTTTTAAAATTAGTATTAATTTCTATGTTTAACCCTCCTGTTATGTTGAGGGTCAATTTGACCCTTTTGAAAGTCTATTTTAGGCAATTTATGCCTTCCAAACCAGCTCGTGAATTTCCCCGTTGTGGGATGAATAAAGGAGTAGTTTATTTTATCTAATCTTAAATGCAGCATAAAAATCTGGGCAGCATGTGACATCACTTCATACAAAAATAAAAATAAAGGAAATAATAGTAAACAAAAATCTATGTGATGTAAAACTATTGTATTTATATTTAGGGCTTTCCAATGTACATTAAAAAAGTTTTAACATTAATTTGAATGAAAAATGAGTGAGTTATCCTTATTGAACCATGATCTGTGAGAATTAAAGAACACCAATGGACTAAATCTTGATATAAATGGTTAGTAATGAAGTTAAAAATTAGATTAAGAAAAATGTTTGTTGGGATTTTTTGGGGGTTCTGACACTTCTGGATAATTGAATATGCCCCGGGTCAAATTAACCCAGGAACATTATTGCTGTTCCAGAGAAACGAACATAACAGGAGTGTTAATGGCTGTCCTGTCATCGGCAAAGAAGAGAAGAAAAGAGGAGGAACACCGCGCAGACACAGTAAGGAAGGACACAAGGAGCTGAATCACAGAGACATTAACCACATTGAGGAAAACAGACGAAGCAGACACAAAACATATGACAGTGTTG